>NC_056737.1:1291602292-1291637292 GCF_019279795.1 Protopterus annectens
ACTTTTCTATAGCAAATTTCACCTTACTTAAGACAGAGGTGGTAAGTTTCACAGCCCCCACACTAAAGGATAACAGTGTCCAAGATGCAGGAACTTTTACAAATGCACTCTATGAGCACCTACAAGGATGCATGGATCGTGCCATCCCTAGCAAAACCAAGACTCACTCCCCTAAGAGAAGGAACCCAGTCTGGTGGACCCCTGCCATAAACAGGCTATACAATAGAAGGAGGAAACTAGTTCAGAAAAAAAGCAAATCCCAAGAAGGAAAGACATCCCTGATCAGTACCAATAAGAAACTAAGGTCCCTCATAAAATCCTACAAGGCTAACTTCGAAAAGAAAATAGCCAAGGATTCAAAAGATAACCACAAAGCCTTCTTTAGCTATTTCAAGAATCTAAGTGGCAACTCACAGATATGCTCTGAGCTAGTGCAAAATAGCACAAAATATACTGAACCCACTGATATTGCCAACATCCTGGCAGATAGATTCAGTGCACACTTCACCCCCCTCTCACCCCCAAAAGGGCCCACAACAATACTGGAAAAGTGTAGTGTCCCAGAAATCTCAGATTCACAGGTGAAAACAGCCCTTTCAAAAGCCAAAAGCACAGCATCAATGGGGCCAGATGGCGTCCCAGGCTGCATCTTGCACGAACTACAGAATGAACTAACCCCCCCACCTAAACACACTGTTCAACCTCAGCCTCTCTACAGGCTACATGCCCATAGCATGGTGCACAGCAATGGTTATTCCACTCCGCAAAGGAGGGGCCACAACTGACCCTGGTAACTATCACCCCATAAGCCTGACCAGCCTGGTCTGCAAGGCTATGGAGCGCATCATCATGGAACTCATTAACAAAGACATTGGGAACCTCCAAACACTTGACCCGACCCAGTTCGGCTTTGTTAAGGGCAGATCATGCCTACTAAACCTGGTTGACTTCTTCAAGACAGTCACCAAGGCCATAGATGAGGGGAAGGTAGTTCACATAGCCTACCTTGACCTCGCCAAGGTTTTTGACACCATTTCCCCCTCTGGAATTAAAGAAAAACTCACCAGCCTGAATATAAACCCCTACGTCATGAAATGGGTTGTCAACTGGCTTACAGACAGAACTCACACGGTAAGACTAGCAGGCTCCAGGTCCAACTCTAAACCAGTCACAAGTGGTGTCCCACAAGGCTTGGTCCTAGGACCCCTATTGTTCGGCATATACTTCTCAGAAGTACAGGCAAACACAGGAGGACTATGGCTAACCAAGTTTACTGATGACTGCAAACTGGGAGCCAGAATTTACTCTCCAGCTGACATGGACATTCTCCAAAAGGGCCTTACTGAGACGGACACCTAGTGTCAAAGTCATGATATCAAGCTAAATGCCAAAAAATGCATAGTCATCCCATTTGGGAAAAACAAAACACCCATGAATTACCACATAGGTGGCAGCCCCCTTAATACAGAAGAGGTAATAAGAGATCTGGGGACCCAGGTAGATAGTAATCTCTCCTTTGACAATCATATTGCCAAAGTAGTTAGGAAATCCTTCTATGTAGCCCATCTAATTACTAAAGGGTTCGCATCTAGAAATAAAGAAGTTATAGTGCCCCTCTACTCGTCACTCATCAAACCCATCATAGAGTACAATGCCCCATTTGGGATGTACCTCACAAGACACTTCCAACAGCTGGAAAGACCACAAAAGTACCTCACCAAGAGGATTACTGGCCTCAAACATATGTCCTATGCAGCCCGACTGGAAAAGCTCCAGCTGTACTCAGTCGCATATCGCTTACTCAGAGATGATCTCTGCCTGATTTACAAAGCCATGTCCAAGTCAGAATTGATGGACATGCTCCACCTAAAGAAATCCAAGTCACTGCGAGCCACTTGCTCTAGTGAACTAAACCTTGCCACAAAAATAAATAGAACATGCTGGAGGGATAGATTCCTGTCACAGAGACTCCCCATGCTTTGGAACAAAATTCCTAACTACATTGGGCAGAGCCCCTCACTAACACTCTTCAAGAGATACCTTGACGAGTGGATGGGTAACAGAAAATACACCCCTGGGATCACTTCATTGGCTCTTCTTGACAGAGGCTCCGTTAATTAATCAATGGGGCGGCGAAAGCTGACACACTCTGGCTAGGCTTATAAATGCCCTGGGGCAGATAGCCTAGTACCTACCTATGAACATATGAACCTATAACTCAAAATAAATAAATAATATGTGATATAACACTAAATAAATACATGATGTGAACATTGGGTCTAGGTGATGATTACTCTTGATGTAATACCCCAAACCCATGTACAAAATGGGAAAAACAGGGTTGAAGCTAATGCAATCATTTTATTGAACAGGAGGGGGTGGCAGATAGGGTAATATTAAATAAAAAGAAGCTCCTGCATGCACCATCAAACCAGCAATCCATTCTTTCCCAGGCAGTACTGAACACCGCTTGGCTCCCAAGCAGACAGCAAAGGTCTACTGCAATTATGTACTTCAGTTTTAATGATGCTAACTCTGTACAGTGCAGCCTTATGTATTTAACATATGTTTAACTTTGATTTAACTGTTTTGCTATTTACTATTTGCAAGAGTCACTGATAGGAACATGCTAAGCTATCTGCACAGTACAATGATGACTGAATTAATAAGCTTCAATCAAATGTTAGGAAGCCCTGAAACTGTAATATGCTGTAGTAATTTCCATTCTTCTGAGTTAGTGTACATAAGAGTGTGGGTAATGGTGCTTTAAAGGCACATTGCTTTACAAGAATTGTGATTTAATTTTTGAAGTGATGGTACTCACAATATCTGGTCTCACATTTCTAATAGGGAGCCTGGCCAAGGATTGAATAACAACATACTTTAGAAGGATTGATATAAATGTGTCAACTTTCAGAAACTTGGGGTGAAGTCCACTGGGGTCTGTTCTGCCAGACATTGGCATTGCCTTCAGCCAGTGATTGAAATGGGAACATGTAAGAAGGCAGTGAACTCTGGCATGAACCCAAACAGTTTAAAGGTCATGTACTGATAAATAACCATCAAAGCAAGTAGTTTGGTTTCTCTGCTTTACAGACTACCCTTCAAAATCATCTTCAGTGGGTGTGGATGAAATAATTCATCACTGGAGTTTCAGTTTTGAGAGTGATTATTTTGATAAGAGTTTTTCCTTTGGAATCCTTTATTGATTATTGAGGATGCCTAGATGCTTACCTGTTTTTGTAAAATGAAGCTATAGCTTTCTCTTGAAATGATTCTGCATTAAAGCTCTGTGCTGTTTAAATGCTCAGCAGTTGGTATGTATGTCAACCCATCTTTCTGGTACAGTATTAAGGTCATCCATAGTTCAGAAGCACACTAAGAAGCCAACTTTTCCTTTGCTTTTTAGGTAATGTTAACATGGTACTTTTCTTGGATTATATTCAACAAGAAGTTAAGGGATATTCTGTTATCAGATTGTGTTGAGACAGGGCAGCAGTTGAAAATGCCAGTGTTGTTAGAAGACTAAGCTGTGCATTATGGCTGAAAGCCTTGTAGGTGATTGCCATCTCAAAGTGTTGTGGTTTGCGTTTGTATTTTACCAGTGATGGCGTTTTTAAAAGATAAGGTGATTGTGATAACAGAGTGGTCACTAAATTAGGTAGGTGGAATAAATGTTTAGAGAATTTCTTAGGATTGTTATTAATGATTCAGTCTATCAAGCTATGTCTACCTGTGCTGGGGCTAGGCCTGCTTGTTTCAGCTGCAAGTTGTGCCAGTATGAGAACTGTGACAGTGAGTTTTGCATGGTAACACTGTTGTTTGGCCACCATTAAATGGTAAAGTCCCCCAGACTTATTTCATTATGGTTTCTTAAAAATGGAGTGGTGATACATGTAAGGTAACTTACTCTCACAAAACACATGGGTGTGGGGTAAAAAGGTTAATTTAATGTTCAGTTTGAGCTCTCCCCTCAGTAAACTATTACTAGATAGGCCAGTCTGGTTCATGATCTGTCCTGCGCAATGAGCTACTTAAACTTCTGAAAGGCAAGAGAAAGACTCCACCACACTTCTAAGTCATGGCTGAGGCTCTGGACAAGTTGAATGTAGTCTTCTATGCAGTGAAGGATAAGGCTGTCAGACTTCATTGACAATTTCTGAATAAACTAAAAAGCAATGCCAGACCATGGAGGAAGCAGTATTTAGACTTGGCTGTACACATTAGCCATGAGGGTGAAGCCTGAATAAGTAGATTTCACTGATGGAGAGTAAAGCCTGCTTCATCCGTGGTCATGCAGTGCTTATTCGTATGACACACTGGAGTTATTTACATATAATGTTTGTTTGTGTCTTTCGGCTTTTCCCGGTTAGGGGTCGCCACAGTGGAACTCCGGTCCGCTAATGATTGGCAGTTGATTTTTACGTACCAGCTTACCTTTTTATTTGTATTAAATAATTCTGTCACTTGGAGTTGTCTTAGCATACTCAAGAAAGCAGACATGCTCAGTACATTCTAAAATCACTCACTTTTTAATGCATGCAGTCATGCTTGCAATAAAACATTAGAACAACACAGAGGTGATTTGAAAGGATGTATGCATGCATGGCTTTGTTGGAAAATGAAGCATTCCTTCTGCCTCAAGGAAGTACATCTTCAGAGTGTATGTATGTAGAAAATGGTGTGTGGTAGCACCATCACTGGTTAATAATTGATGCTTATTTGCCAATATTTTATCAAATTTATAAGCACCTCATGACAAATAAACATAGCACTTGGATTTCCAATGCTCATTGTGCAAAGTACCATATAACTTCTGTTTATACACACTGTTTTAGACAGATGCAACTTGTTATATGAATGCCAGCATCATTGCTTTACTCCTAAATTTATTTATTAATAGTGCATTCTCCTAAAAAACTATTGTATGCAGTTTATGAAATTACTAATGCATGGTCTTGAAATGGAAAGGGGCCATGATGGTGCAGTCGTTAGCGTTGTCGTCTCACAGCAAGAGACTCTCCGGTTCCACTCTCAGCTGGAGTGCCTTCTGTGCGGAGTCTGCATGTCCTCCCCATGGTTGAGTGAACATTAAAGACATCCTGGTAGATGCATGTGTGTGTGGGTGTTCCTTCTTTTAAGGTTGGGCACCAGGCTTTCAACTCAACACCGTAAAAATCCACTGCCAATCATTAGCAGAACGGTGATCCACTGTGGCAACCCCTAACTGGGAAAAGCTGAAAGACTTTTTATGGTCTTGAAATGAAAACAGTCGTAACTCTGCAAAAATACATTTTGTCAGTTTTTAACTTCATTTAGTTAGAACTGTTGTTAATCTGTTGTGAATAACAGTTAAGTACCGAACTCTGGAGAACTTCCACCCATTGTTTTTGAACCATGTATCTATATTTCCAGTGATCTATTAAGAATTATTACTTTCTCAGATTTCAATATCAGCATTTCACAGTTTGCTAACAAAGATTTACCATGAGCCCAAGTGCATATCCAGAATATTCTGTAGTGTTCTTATTTTACTGGCATTAAATGTCATTAACTAGTAATTTATGGGGGAGGGGTTCATTCTTTGAAGTAAGCCTGCAAAGCCCATCAGGCATAAGTGAGTTCACAGCATCAGAAGACCGAGTTTGTTAGTAAGAAGGTAAAAAAGGCAGCAGCATAATGGTGGAGAAAACAAAGAGATGGGGTAGGTTAAAGGTGAGTAAAACTGAACACTTCAGCTATCAGTCACAGGTGAGTACCTCAGAGGCAAAGTATATTGATAGGTTTACTTTCTTGAGCAGTAGTATATATCTTGCCACATGGCTCAGACCTTACTATTATCAGAGATGTGTCAGTAGCTGTGCCATGTTTGCTAAAGGCTGTAGTTGCTGACTGATGTATCACAGCAAACACTTGCACATATACTAAGAATCAGATTGTACACCACAGACGCATCCATTAACACAACTAGAGTAAGTCTATTTACAGGTAAAGCACAGTAGAGTTTTGCAGAGATAAGTCTGAGCAAAATAGTATATTTACAAATGTATTTACAGTTGTTTACAGTACTGATCCATATGGATCAGTTTGTGACACAGCACAGAAAGAAAATTAAAAAAAAAAAAAGAACCAAAGAGTTTGCCATTGTTAAAACTTAGTTTATGCACAACAATGTGTAAAAGTCAAAAAGCATAACACAGAACATTTATACAAAGTATTTTATGAAGTCTTTCAAAAAGACAAAGTAACATCTTAATAAGGGATGAAGTTTTTGAGTATTTTACTTTCTCCTTATCTAAAAGGTTTATCCTATGTGTTTTAGAATATAATGTGAATGATTACAACAGAAACATAACTTATATTATCTGTAGTGAGCCATTTGCATCAAGCTAGTTTTGTAAGATGGGGTTTTAACTGAGGTCAGAATCTTTTGTTGGATGTGAAGTCTTTTAGCAAAGGCGGTTGTGATTCCCACAGTTTCCCAAATGTAACATGAATCCACAATGAGTGATACTAAATGCATGGTTACAGTGGTTACACATGCATACAAATTGCATAGAATTAAGACATTGAATATTTACAAATAGTAAACATAACAGAAATAACCATACAAGAATTGCAATGATGTACCGTAAGTCAGGAATTCTTTGAGTGGAGAGTGAATAAAAAAATGAATGTTGAATGTATTAGTAGGGCATATTACATGTAGTTAAGAAGGCTTGTGAGGGCAGAATAGTGCAGCAGAAAAGATGTGGAACATTTAGTAGTGATTGCCTACTATACTTACCTGAGAAAGTGGTAGTGGTACGAATGGTCATATATTTCCTGATAGTGCTAACATGAACTGAGGAGAAGCTGAGTGTTAAAGAGAGAGAGAAGAAAATAGGGGGGGGGGTGCAAGATGAGGGATAAGGTAAGTAAAAAGTTTTTAGGTTAAGCAAGAGTATTAAGATAGAAATAGTGAATGGTGAGCAGCAAAAGTTATTAAATTAGGGAGTAAAAGTAGACTTGTAGAGAGAGATATTGGATACAAGGTAGGAATATTTACAGGTAGTTTAATAGCATTGTACAAGATAAAAACATTTATACCAGTTTAGTTAACAGGTGTCAGTCAGAAATGAAATAGTTTAATATCATATATTAATATCTCATAATCCATCTTTTCAATATAGGCATTTCCCATCTGACGTGTTGTATCATAATAAATCTATTATGCCCCTGGATCTTGCTGCACTTAACATCCTGTCAAATTCCAGCATCAGTATACTTCTCATCTTCTACTTGTGGCCAAGTGCCCCACCCGATTCCCAAAGTTGTTCTCAGAAGATTAATCTTATCCCACATGCCTACCATATTGTTAAGCTATCATTACACAGATACCCCAACTTTCTCTTTCTAATTGTAAGCATTGAATTCATCCAAAATCTCAGAAATTGTCCAGTAAATAATAACTGTAAAACTTGGAGGGGATTGCTTAATCACATAAAGTGATTTCCTCCTTCTGCTATTATTTCCCCTTACTACAACTGTCTCACATTCCAAATAATTATCATTTGCCATTAAAGTTAATTGTTTCCATTTAACATGATAAGATTTCATCAAATATTCAGACTTCATTAATAAATACAAAATCTTGGCCTGAATCTCCTTAAAATATAATTGAGAATCTGAGACATTTCTCTGGAAATTTCCATCTTCTGCTCTGTTACCTTGGGATTTTCCTTTTTCTTCTTATCCAGATAAAACCTGTGATCGTGGTTTTAAACAAACTCAAAAAATATAGGAGTACGTATTAGGAATACTTGAAAAACATACAATAAGAGGGACTACAAAAAATGCAGAGCTGTACTCTGTGATCCAACTTCAACCCAATTTCCTTTCCTTCCACCTTCTAAGTCATCAACCTTTTTTCATTTCTCCACATGATTAGTTAAATAGGTCTTTTCTGCAGCACCTGCTCTGATTACCAATTACTTCATCTGGGAAAATACCAATTACTTCATCTGGGAAGATACAAGGCATTATTCTGATTTTTTAGGATATCAGAAGGGGTATAAGTCATTGCCGCCACCCGTGTCTTTGTTGCATTAACTTTATAATCTAGAAAATTCACCAAACATATCCTGGTCTCTAGATAAAGTTGCCAATGTACCTCCAGATGAGCTATGCATATCTACACATCATCCATAAAAAGTGACATTTTATACACATTGTCCTTACCCTATAACCATGTAAGCTAGGCTGTTTCAGCTAAGTTGTTTGCAGCCCAGGGTAAAATTGGTAACATCACATACCTCTGTCATGACTTCCTACTCAACTTAACCAGTTCAAAATGTTCTGCGCTCTTTGTAACATACAGTTTGAGAGAAATGCTCAGAAATAAATATGTACACATTTGAGTACACTAAGTATGCCTAGCTACACCCTTGGTTGTAAGAGATCTAGACTCTCGTGTTGATAATTCCTTATATTTTAACCAATATGTTTTCTCTATGTTTTCAAAAGTCTTCTATCTGGCTCATCTAATTTGCAAAAACATCTTCCTAGATCTAAAGATGTCTAAATGTCCCTTTACTAGTGTCTCATTGGACCCATTATTAAATATAATGCACCATTTGGTGTGCACTTGTCTATACATATCACTCAATTTCAAAGATTTCAAGATTCCTAACAAAAAGATCAGTGGCCATAAAAGTCTCAATTATCAACACAGACTAGCAGCCCTCTCTCTCTTTAATCAGGTTCTTATAGACTCCTCTGTGGGATCTGTGTCTAGCCTTTTGAATTATGAAAGAGCTAGTCCTTTTGACCTCCTGTTCCTTTGCAGAACAAATGGTGCATCAAATACTAGTTAAAGAACTAAAGTTTCATCAACAGATAATTAAAACATTGGCATGCTAGTGTCATATTTGAATGTATCCCACCTCTGGACCAATCCTCCACTGCATGTTAGGGTGACAGTCAAGGTACCTAGATACTTTGATGGGAAGTTTCAGATTTCCCTTAGTATACCTGGTGTTGCTCTCCTTGAGTTCGGAAGGTAAGTTTTAATATGGGCTATTGGCTAAGCTTGTAATTGTCTGCAGACTGATTGCCTAATACTTGACTATTACCTTATGAACACTTCAACATTCACTGTGAAAGGTAATCATCAATGAAATCATAAAGCTAGACATCTTCTTTTCCATAATACAAGATTCTTAAATGACTTGCACAATTGAAAATATGCAAAACAAATAAGCCAAGACAGAACACAGTCTACACTAAAAAAGATTTACTGGAACCACTAACCCTGTTTCTCATATTATCAGAAACTGAAAGATATCCAGTAAATATGAAAAGCATAAATATAGTCATTCAGCGTAGGAGTAAACAAAGTAAACCAGTTAGCCTACCCTCAGAAACTAAAAGTTTAATGGAAGTTCAACAAAAGAAATCAGGTTAAAGTATGTTACATTCTATGTCAAGAAGATCTTAGACACCATGCTTTCATAATATGCAAATCTTCCCAAACAAAGCAAATGACTTAATATTATTATTAATTAGCTGCAAATGGGAATGATCCAAAATGATAAAATGTATGATCTACTTGGATTTTAACAATAATTCAGTTTTTAGTTCATATTGGCTTCGATAACCAATTCATCCTTCTTCAAATTTAGCAAAGAAAGCTATAAGGAAACATAAAACTTCTCTGCTCTATTCAAAGGCATCCTCAATAATATCCCTAAAAGATAACACCAGTTGTTGCTGCACAGGGGTTGTCACAATACCTGACATGCGTATATTAGCATTCCCATCATCCCCAACACCTTCCTCAACACCATAACCCCAAACTGAGATCCTTCTGTTTATTCAACTAATTTACTCTAGAACCATAAAAAGAAGGAAGTACAAATTGAGCTTGATAAGACCAATTGGGACACCCAAATAGGACAAGATGGCCTCTACTCATGGTTCATCAGATTGTGTAGTGAACACATCCTTGATTTTATTCTGTAGTGAACACATCCTTGATCCAATTCTGTAGTGAACACATCCTTGATCTGATTCTGTAGTGAACACATCCTTGATCCGATTCTGTAGTGGACACATCCTTGATCCAATTCTGTAGTGCACACATCCTTGATCTGATTCTGTAGTGAACATATCCTTGATCCGATTCTGTAGTGGACACATCCTTGATCCAATTCTGTAATGCACGGACAAATCCTTGATCCAATCCTGTAGTGGACACATCCTTGATCCAATACTGTAGCGAACACATTCTTGATCTGATTCTGTAGTGAACACATCCTTGATCCGATTCTGTAGTGGACACATCCTTGATCTGATTCTGTGGTGAACATATCCTCGATTCAGTCCTGTAGTGAACACATCCTTGATCTGATTCTATAGTGGATACATCCTTGATCTGATTCTGTAGTGGACACATCCTTGATCCAATCCTGTAGTGAACACATCCTCGATCCAATCCTGTAGTGAACACATCCTTGATCTGATTCTGTAGTGGATACATCCTTGATCTGATTCTGTACTGGACACATCCTTGATCCTCTTGCTGCATCTTACAATTCCTTACTAGCAGCTCTGTGTTAACAATAATCATAAAACCCATTCCAAATCCCAGAAAACATCCTTCAAATCTCCATTCTACCCTCTCTTGGGAAAATCTTCAAAAAGTTAATTTTCTCACAACTTAACAGAATTTCTTAAAAACAAATTATACTCTCCCCACACCAGCATGGATTTTGATCACATAAGAGTGCCCTGACAGTCCTATACTGACTCACTGATAATATCCTGAAATGTATGGATAAAAGCCTTCTCCCTTGTGCAGTCATCATAAATCTAAACAAATCATTTGACTTAGTTGATAACTCCCTCCTTCAATATTCCCTGATCACAGCAGGACTGAGCAGCAATACCCCAGAATGGTTCAATGACTTTTAACTCAGAAATCCTTCACATCCTCTTCCTCAGCCATGTTTACCAAAAGAGTACCACAGGGGTCAGTTCTCCCCACATTCCTATTCTCCCTCTATATAAACAGCCTATCCTCTGATTTACCTAGCTTTCCCAATATAGTGTCCTGATGACATAATAATGAAAAGAGACAAGGAGGAGCTCTCGGATTATGTAGCCCAGGTGGGTATGACCATAGCCCTGAGCAGCATCCTACCATCACCCAGAATGATACCACAGTACTGGCAGAAAATGATTGATTTCAACAATTGGCTACGTTTCTGGTGTCATTCTAAAGGGATCCAGTATCTGTCTACCTGGGATGACATGACTGACAGACCTCAATGCTTTGCCAGAAATGGCCTGCATCTGTCACACCTGGGCTTCCGGATACTGGGCAAGGCTCTTGCCACCCCTATAGTGCCTTTTTTACCATCATAACAGCTACAAACAAATGTAATCTGAGAGACATGCTACTCAATGCTAGAAGTCTAAATTTTAAAATGCACTCACTCGAAGCACTCCTTAAAATGGAGAACATCGACATTTGTGCTGTAACAGAGCCGTGGTTCAAGGCAGCAGAAATCACTCCTGCACTACCAGGCTATAACTCATTCCACACCTTTCGGCCCCAGAACTTGGGCCGAAGCTCCAAAGGTGGTGGTGTTTCCATATTCATAAAGAATGCACACACCTCCAGACTTGTAGCCCAACATAACGCATCTGAGATACTTCAGGTGCAGCTAACACTGGGTAAGACAGCGATTCAGGTCATAGCCTGCTATAGGTCCCCAACCATGTCCCAAGACTCACACTCCATGTTCCTAAGCACCCTGGAGAATATTAGGGTCCAACCTAACATACTCATACTGGGCAATTCAACTACCCCTCCATTAACTGGGAAAACTACTCATGTACTAATACACTTCCCCAATGCTTTCTGGAATTCATTAATTCCAATGCTCTGGACCAGCTTGTTCTTACCCCCACTACAGGTAGCAACATCCTTGACCTGGTCATTACTAACATGGGCGACCATTGCTAAACACTAATAGTCAACTCCTCCCTGGTTAGATCCGACCACAAACTAATCACCTTGGAAATCCACATCCCTCTCAACCCCCCCCCCCCCCGCAAAGGTAACCACCATGAAAAACTTCTCCAAAACTAACTTTGAGCTCCTAAAAACAGAGGTGGCTAACTTCACGGCACCCATGCAAATGGAGAATAGTTGCATGACTACCAAATCATACACCAATGCACTGTACGAACATGTATACAAATGCATGGATCTCGCCATACCCAATACAATTAAAACACTCATCTCGAAAAAAGGGAAGCCAATCTGGTGGTCCCCTGCCATAAACCAACTTTCAACAGAAGAAGGAAACTGATGTGGAATAAGGCAAAGTCCCAAGACTGTAAAACTCCCTTATCAGCCTCAATAAAAGGTTGAGATCCCTCATCAAATCCTCTAAAGCAAGCTATGAAAACAGAATTGCAACAGATAGTAAAGACAATAACAAGGCCTTCCATAGTTAAGCAAAGAATCTCCATGGCAATACCCAGATTTACTCTGAGCTCCTGCACAATGATACCTCCTATACCGAGTCAACAGACATTGCCAATATACTGGCCAACAGATTCATTGCTAACTTTACCCCTCTCTCCCCCCCAATGGACCAATCATAATACCAGTAGATTGCCAGGCACCCAGTATTACTGCTGCACAGGTTAAAGCAGCACTGTCCAAGGCCAAGAATACAGCTTCTGTGGGACCTGACAATATCCTGGCTGTGTTTGACATGAACTACAGAGTGAACTGGCACCTCACCTGTGTGCCCTGTTCAATCATAGCCTCACCTCAGACATTGTCCCTACCAAATGGCGCACTGCTACAGTCATCCCTCTCCACAAAGGAGGAGCGACTACAGACCCCGGGAATTATCGCCCAATTAGCCTGACGAGTCTGATATTCAAAGCTATGGAACACATCATCATGGACCTAATAAACAAGGATATAGGGAATCTCCAAACTCTGGATCCTACACAGTTTGGTTTTGTGAAGGGTAGATCATGCCTGCTCAACTTGGTCGACTTCTTTGAGTCAGTCACCAGAGCTGTGGATGAAGGCAAGGTGGTTCATACAGCCTACCTTAATCTGGTTAAGGCCTTTGATACCATTCCCCACTCAGGAATCATAGAAAAACTCACTAAGCTAGGCAACAACCCCTATATCACTAAGTGGGTTGCAAACTGGCTCACAGATAGAACTCACCATATGAAAGTAGCTAACTCCAAGTCAGACTGCTGACCAGTCATGAGTGGAGTCCCACAGGGTTCAGTCCTGAGTCATCTCCTGTTTGATATCTACTTCTCTGAAGTCCAGGCCAACATGAAGATACTCTGGCTGACAAAGTTCGCAGATGATTGCAAGTTGGGAGGTATTATTAACTCCCCAAGTGATGCTGACATCCTACAGAAAGGTCTCAATGACACCAACCACTGGTGTCAGAACCATGGCCTTAAGCTCAATGCCATAAAATGTGTCGTCACCCCCCCTTGGGAAAAACCCGGTTCCCTTTAATTACCACATTGATGATAGTCCACTGAACAAAGAAGGCGTTATAAGAGATTTGGAACACAGGTCTACAGCAACCTCTCTTTTGACCACCAAGTTGCCACTGTGGTTAGAAAGTCCTTCTATGTGGCACATCTCATTACTACGGGTTTTGCATCCAGGAAGAAAGAGGTCATTGTCTCCCTCTACTCTTCCCTCATTAGGCCAATCATCGAGTACACTGCCCCATTTGGCATGTACCTCACTAGACACCTGCAACAACTGGAGAGGCTATAAAAGTACCTCACAAAGAGGATCGTAGGCCTTAAACACTTGTCCTATATGGACAGACTCAAAAAAACTCCAACTTTTCTCTGTCTCATATCGCCTACTCTTGACTTACAAAACCATGTCTGACCCAGCTCTGTTAGAAATGCTACATCTAAAGAAATCCCAATCCCTCCACACCACACACTCCAGAGACCTCAACCTCATTACCACAATCAACAAAACATGATGGAGGGACATGTTCATAACCCAGAGACTGCCCGTGCTATGGAATAGACTTCTCATACATGTCAAGCAGAGCATCTCACTGGCTCTCTTCTAGAGAAATCTTGATGAGTGTATGGGAAATAGAAAATTCACCTCGGGGATCACTCCAGTGGCTCTACTCGACAGAGGCACTAGGAACTAAGGTCGGGTGACACGATGTCAGGGTAATCCTATGGGCTAGGCTTGTAAAGGCTCCAGGGCCATTAGCCTAGTACACACCTATGAACCTATATAAAGTCCAACAGTCTTATTCTGTAATCAAAAAATCTCTTCAATGCGATCTCTGCATTCAGACCGACTGGCTTAAAGACAACAATCTAATTATGAGAACCAAAAAGCAAAAACTATGATATTCAGTACAGAAAAGAGATTATCCTCTGTTCCCCCTACCTGGTCCATTTACAACAAAAACTTCAAACCCTTTAAAGTAGGCAAATACTTCAGATACTTATATTTTGGCTGGATCAAAACATGAATGTTAAACACCATCTTGCCATTACTAAGGCTAAAGTTAGAGCACTCCATTCTGGGCAGAAACAATCTTCTACCTATTCACCCCCGAAGGCAGATTGGCAATAGGAAAAGGAATTTTACTAAGCCCAAACATACTGTTAGAGAAAAATGTATCTCTTGTGATTATTCTACACAAAATACATATTAACTTACAATTTCTTCACAAATATGTTTGATGAATTATTTAGTATTTGCTCGTGTTAAAAATGATATGTAGTATAAATGCATATTTATGCAAACCACAAATACCTATTGTAGTTCTGAGAGTTCACAACTGCATTCTAATACCAAGCTGCAAGTACATTAACAGATGACTGAAGATAAAGAAATTGCTGAAGGGGTTAAGGAATGTTATAAAGACTAGTTTCTGGAAGCAAGAAAGAACACACTGTATGTAAGTTCTGACCTTACCAGGCTGGGATGGGTAGTTACAAGGAATGTTGGGGAGTTAGAATGTTATTGGTACTGAAATATACAAGGTTGGAAAACAAGACTAATTAACAAGCCAGATGACTTGTGTTTTTCTAAAACATTCTTGTTACTAAAAACATGATTGTTGAGTGTTCACATGCAGCACTAAGCGAGAAGCATGAGGGTCTGCAGAAACCCTATTTGTCAACATCAGCATTCTGCATGCATGATACTGATAAGAAAAGGAAATAAAAACTGTGTATTTTTGCTGCTTGGTAAGACTGGTTTTTAAATTGTAAAGATAGTCTCCCAGCGCTGACGTATGTGGATTTAAATAAAAAGAAAATGTATTACACATCCTGAGGAGTTATTCTCGACTCAAGACTAAAAGGCAACTAGTGTTCATTATGTATATTTTAAACTGCATTTTAATAATAGTATGGTTTACTCATCATCACCTCAGGATCAGAACAATCATGACTTCACTTCATGCCCTATTTATTAATATCCCTGCAAAATAAAGCACCATTGCTCTGTGCTAACAATGGCTATATGGCCCATAATGGAACAAGGAGACTGGCTATTTCTTTGTTCACCAATCCATAAGCTTTTACAACGATGCTCCGTCCATTCTCTGGCTGCCCATTGTGCCATCAGAAAAACCCATCTAGACCCATTCCCAACTCCATGCTAGGTTTGCAGACCCCCAGGGCTGCATGCCATCAGCACAGCCTCTCACTACTGGGAGTCCTTCCAATTTTCCTTAAAAAGGCACTAAAGTTTAAATGTTTGAGATGTGAACCTAAACTTTCTGTTGTCACTGCTTTCAGCCAAGGAATGACATGAAGACAAATGCAACATGCATGCTTCTAGTGATTATTTACTGGGAAAGTCTGACTGGGAAGATTCTATTTTAAGGGGAGGCCCAGGGAGAAATGCTCCACATAAAAACACGCATAGAATAATATACATCATGAGATATGGCAGGCACAGATTGAATAACATAGCATAGAAAATGCCTAGAATCATGCAAGTGTTGAGAAAAATCATTGACAAAAACTGGATAGTATAACATAAACTTAACATAAATTTAATACATGCATACATTATAAGGGGTTCTGAACAGAAAGCAAACAAATTGTGGCACATTATATATTATAGTTATTGTAACACTAGCAGTCTCTTATACAAGTAGTGATAGAGACTATAAATTGCATGACTATAAGGACAAAGATATATGCATACCTCTCAACCTCTTAGAGCAAGAAATCTGGAGAAAGCCTGACAAAATGGGGGAACAAAGGCCGAAAAATAGGGTCATATTTTAAATATTGCTCTTATAAACTTAGAAAGTTGCTAGAGTAACATGGTTTGTTTTAAAATACATTTTCTGGAGGATTTACATTCTGAAACTCAAATGTATATCATTATTTAATGACTTCAGTCCTCATATCATCCCATTGATTTGCCAGAAAACCACACATTTTATGAAGAACAAACCAAAAATATGAGCCAAAAATCTGGACATTCTATGAAAATCTGGACAGCTGATAGGAATGGAGATATGATTGATGTTGGTGTATATTACACTGCATAAGGTATTAGGAAAAAGGATTAGTAGGACTATTGCAATACATGCATAGCCTGGGATGAGTACAGAAATGGTCATTTTAATAAAAGGTTAGCAAAAATGTATGCATGGTAGTAACTGTAGCTGTTAATAAAACAGAAATAAGTAGCAGTTATGCTGGAGTGTGAGAGGTTACGTGCAGTGTAAATAATTTCAGAGAAGAACGTTTGATGGAGTTAAGACTGGGCGATTTGCTGATAGTGATCCTAGGCAATATAATTCATATGCATGAATATTAGAAGAGTAAGATGGACAGGAGGATATTGTGTAGTCTGGGGAGAAATTACTGCCGAAGAAAATATGAGCAGTGGTATGTATTCTGCTGTTTTATAAATCCTGGTCGGAGTTTGAAAATGGTTTACTGAAACCAGTCCTCTACTATCATTAACAAACTGAAATAAAATAAAACAAAATAACGTTCATAAGATGAAGTCTGACTGTGATTGCTGAATTCATTTAAAAGTGAAGGTTTGAAAAAACATCTGGCTACGTTTTAAGCCTTCTCACTGCAATTAGGGCTTTCACAGCTGTTCAGAACTCAACCTTCTCTCTCTCTCGATATATATATGACTTTCCAAAGATTCAGTCTCCCATACATAGATTGCATTGTTCGACTTGCTCGTGTTTCCTATGAAAAGGGTATGTCTGGTTGGCTATAAGAAAATGTTAACTCCCACTTAGCCTGTGTAGAGAAATATTAAAAGGTTTTTGTGACTGAATACTCAGTCACAAATGGAATTAGGATACTGAGCAAGCAAGAATGAGATGGACAGATCTCAGTAAAAGCAGTCTTGGGGCTTGGAATGAGTCAGTTACAACAGGAGATGACCAAAGTTCTTACTGAGGGGAAATGAGGACACATTTGAACTTTGGTACCCATTGGTACCAATCACTTGAGGGATCAGACAGCTGAGCTGAGGTGGTAGTATGCAGGGTCAGGGAGCTGGCAGAGGGATGTTAGAAAAAGATATTGGGGGTAGGGTTCTCAAAAGGGTTATCTGTAGCAACAGCTGGCACAGATGAAGGCAAGATTAGGTAGTATAATGACCGGTTGCAGCAGTGAACAAGGGAGAAAGGCTTTGGACTTGTAAGAGGATGAGGGATACCTGGCAGAGAGATCAGTTCTCTGCATATGTCAGGCTTCATCTTAGATGAGAAGGAACAGTTAGGTTGGAAAGGCACAACTCAACAATCACACCTTTAAAAGATGGTGGCAGAAGATGGAGGTAGTTGTTATTCAGTAGACAGAAGGTAGAAAGATATGCAGAACATAGCAGAAGAGCAACCAAGTGTAACTAGAAGTATGGCTGTACAGTGTCACTCTGCAGTGCCAGCAGTCTGTAGAGGAAGATGGAAGATCTGCAAGGAGTGATGCAGGAGGAGAATGTGGACACTGCTGCTCTTACAGAAGCATGGGCCAATGACAAGTTGTGGCAGGACATGGGGATGCCTCAGTGTAGGTTGCTCAACAATTACAGATGAGTAAGGGTTGGGGGGGTAAAGTAGCTATCTGCATAAAGAAAACCATCAAGTGTTAGGGCAGACAGAGGAGAAGAACATCAAGCCAGGAATGGAGCAAGGCAGGGTACAGGCAGAGCTTGAGGCTAGGTTATGTTTTTTCTAGGTGGAGGTAGGAGGAGGAAAGCTGGTGGATTGTCACAGTGCATCATTTTCCAGACACAAGAGAATAGGCAGAGTAAAAAAAATTGAGGAGAAAATAAAAGAGTGGGGTTGGAACTGAGTTTAATACTCAGGGAGCATCTGAATCTGCCAGGGATAAGACTAAGTGATTCCAAGTTCTAAGGCAGAGAGGGACTGAGAGTTTGTTGAGATCTTAGATTATGAATGGTTCAGCCAACTTGTATAGGAGTGTACCAGAGAGGATAGAATTTTGGATATGTTCTCAACTTTCTTTTTTTAATTTCTCCAAGTCTTTTGGGTTTCTAATACCATAATGGGAATGGTCTCCATTCCTAAGTCAAAGTATGATTAAAGTTCATGAAATTAGTGTTGTTTCAATCTTTGATGTCAACCAGAAGTGCTCCTCGCAGCACTAGCAATGTGTCCAGTAATGACTCCTTCTGCAATTTGTATGGAGTTACATGTATCTGTAATATATCTAAGTACAATTGTAAATTCTTTTTTATAAGACCCATTGCTCCTGCTACTACTACTAGAACTGTCTGAATATCTTTCTTCTGCATTGCTCTCATTTCTGCCTGCAAATACTTATATTTTATGACTTTGTGTCTCTCTCTATGCAAGACACTGTAGTCACTGGGTGTAGCAATTTCAATGATCAATGCTACTTTTGTCTTCTTTTCATGGACCACTATATCTGGTTTTCACGCATTTATCTTTTGAACTGTTGGTAATAGATGATTCCATGTGATGTAGACTTCAGCATTTTCTGTGATGCCTTGTGGCTCATGTTTCCATTGCTTTTCACCTACTTCAATATTATAATGTTTGCACAATCCCCAGTGCAACAGTCTTGCCACATTATTATCCCTTTCGGCATACAGTCCTTTGGCCATTAGTATGTCACAACCAGCAAAAGGGTGTGCAACTGTTTCCAATTCTGTTTTATAAAAACCTACATTTGTCTGTTTCTCTCACATGTTCGATGGATTTTGTAAACCAATGTGTACATAGTCCACCATCTTGGCCCACCAATAATAACCTTTTATCTTTTGGTTTGAATTCGCCTCTCCTTAACCATTCCTGCATTTGATCCTGATCAACATGCGGTTGTTCCAGGAGTTTTCGATACGTGCAACTATATTTATACATTTTCTACATTTCTTGCAACTATATCTATGCATTTTCCACAATTCTTGACTTCTTATCTGGTCCATCACCTTATAGTCTTTCTTTTGTTTTTTGGAACATTCAGTTGCTGTCTGATTTTTATCTACTTCTGCTTTGATTTCCATTCCCGATTGATGCCAATATGCTTCTCCTAGACTAAGCAGGGTAGTTACCTTAGATTTATTCTCCTCATATTTGCTAAAGCTTTTTAGAATGACTGCTTAGTAACTGTTTTAAAATTGTCTCATATATGACACTCTTTACTGGTATCTGATAGAGTTATAATAAGTAGTATGTTAAGTTACCTGTCAGTACCCTAAAAGTGATTAACCTTAACTGTGTGTAGGCGCTGAAATTTGTGTTCTCCATGCCAATTACTATTTTAAGGTCTGCTCTTGCTTTCTAATTCCCTCAATATTCTCCTTGTCCCCACCATTCTAGGTTTGAAACTACTACCTCACAGTTGAATTGTTAAAAGTCTACCTACCCAGTGGAAGGACCCCCAACAAACAAATTCTCCTAACTCATCCATAACAAAGAACTTGCCATCCTACTTAGTAACCCTGTTCTCCAGGAGGCAAGCAAGTATGTGTTTGTATTAATTAGCAGTATAACTGTACACTTGCTTATCCCTACTGTTTGTATGTACTACACGACAGGGCCAAACCACCTAGCAGCCTTACTCCCTTACACACCACTTTCTATTCTTACTCCTTCCCTCTCCTTGGATGGTCTCTTGCTTCTAGTTACTTTGTTTCCTCTTTTTGTCTAGTCTCCTGCACCTTCCTGCCTCCAGGATCCTTCACAAATCCTGTTATCTCCTATATCTACTTGCTCACCTCTACTGTATTATCCCTCTTTGCCCACTAGATGGAGCCCTAAACTAGGACATCTCCTTATACTTTCTTCTTCGTTCTCCCTTTATTACACCTAGATACAGTGTTGCCCCAAGCACTCTTAATTAGACCTTGCTCCCTCCTTTGGCCATCCTTGTTCTCCTCATATTTTACTTCTACTTCTCACTGCTACTGCATTTCTACTTTCATTCCCTTCCCTGCTTTTCCTCCCCCTTACCTATTCTTCATATCTGCAGCTCTCAGCAGCTCTCTGATTGTTTTTTGCTGCCTTTAATCGCTTTCTTGTTCTACCCGCTCCGTTTGCCCTACGGGCTCACTCCGCTCCCCTACCCTACCCCCAATTCCCACCCACCCCCAGTGCTCCTACCCTTATACTTCTATAGCCACACCCCTTACCTTCCTCAACCAATCACTAACTACTTTTACTCACACCCCTCCCTCACCTCAGTTACACCTTAATTAGTTAATTACCTTAACTTAAGACAAACCCTAACTTCTTTTTAAGCTTACCCAATACTACTGACATTTTCTGCTCATCTATAAAATCCATCTTACTTCAATTAACAGTACCCTTATCCTTCCACCTACTCTACCCCACACTACTCTTTCTCCTTCTCCCTCGTTTCCCTTATGTACTTCACTCCTCTAACCTTCTTACTCAAACTATATATCTACACCACTAAATGGACCCAACACATAAATCTTTCTACCTATATATACTACTCTTAACTACAATTCTTGCTTCTCTTACAATACCTTACTCATTAACCTCCTTTGAACATTTTTCCCTTCATGAACATCTCCACCCCCTCCATGGAACTCTTTCAATCTCTCTTAATAACTCTCTCAACCATAGTAACATAACCTCCACCTCCATCTATGTACTTCCAAAGTTCCATAGATCTACTCATATTGCTTACGTCCTTATCAAAAAAACACAAATTTTTACAACAAAATCAAAACGTTTAAACACTATCCTCAACCACACCCACTACTAGATGGTGACATTCACCCTAACCCAGGCCCCAATACTGACACTACCAAAAAGCCTCTCAACCTACCTACTTCACATATCTCTATACCACATAGACCATCTAATTCCCTCCTGATAGCTCACCTAAACATCCGTAGCATTAACAATAAAATTTCCCACCTACATGCACTCTTAGATGTACACTCATTTGATATTTCTGTATTTCAGAAACATGGCTAAAGTCCTCTACTCTTGACCAGGAAATTACCCTTCCAGGTTATAACATCCTGAGATGTGACCGCAAAACCAAAAAGGATGGTGGAGTAGCCATTTTGTATAAATCTGAACTCCAACTTTCACCCTTCAATTTGCTACTTCCCTCAGCTCCCAACTCAGAAATCCTCACTGCAAAACTACAAATCAATAACTCCAAATCTATCTATCTAATTTGCACTTATCTCCCCCCTGGAAATAACATCAATACTCTTGAAAACATACTTAGTTACCTCTCTCCACACCTACCTCAAGAAACCATTGTCTTAGGTGACTTTAACATAGACTGGACAACCTGTAATTCTCCCAGTCCTACCAACCATATAAATCTCTATGGATTCACACAAATAATGACCACTCCTACTAGAATCCATAAACCAAACAACAAAGAAACCATCCTAGACTGGATCCTTCTAAATAGTCATCTTGATTCTTATAAACCAGGAACTTTCCCAAATGATATCAGTGACCACATGCTAACTTATATCATCAAACAAAAAACTTATAGCCCCAACATAAATACTTTTAAAACTTACCGCTCCAAAAAATACTTTAACCCAGAGATCTTCCAAAACAAAGTGAAAGCATGTGACTGGTCACCTATGCTTCATCTTGAACTTGATGAAGCAGTAATCTACTTTAATACTAGATTTCTCCAAATACTAGACTACCATGCCCCCTATCGCTCTTCCCGCATAAGAACCAAAACTGCCCCCTGGCTCACAAAGGCAACTAGGCAAAAGATCCTTCTCAGAAATAAAATTTGGGCTAAATGGCAAACCTCCAGGAATCCAACAGATCACCTCTACTTTAAACAATTAAGAAATGCCACCAAGAAGGACATTCTTAAAGACAAAAAAGACTATTACCTCCACCTACAACAAACTCACCAACAACATCCTCAAAAATTCTGGTCTGGCATTAACAAACTTCTTCAACCAGGACACTCTAAAACTCCTGACCCTATAGGTTTCAACCATAATAACTCTAACCAGATTCCTGATGCCTTTAACAACTATTTTACTGAAGCCATTCTATCCCTATCTAACACATTACCATCCACTTCCACTCTCCCATTAATAACACCTAATACCCCCTCACCTACCTTCCATATGCATCCTGTACCTACAACCCTCATTTGCAACCTCCTTCAAAAGCTCAAGCCATGTACCCCTTCTGCTGACTGTCTTCCAGCTGAATACCTGCAAATTTCAGCTAAAGCCATAGCCTACCCTATCTCCATACTTTTAAATAGAACAATTTCAGAAAGCAAAATCCCCTCTCTATGGAAGATCTCCCATATAATCCCTTTACACAAAGGTGGCTCATCAACTGAGCTCTCCAACTATCGGCCTATTGCTTTACTCTCTCCATTAGCTAAAATAATGGAGAAATGTATACACTGACAACTGCTTGACCACCTACTACAAAATAATCTACTTGCAGATTGCCAACATGGTTTTAGGCCTTACCATAGCACAACAACTGCATTGCTATCCTTCTCTGATTCTATAAACAAAAACCGTAACAATAACAACTTTTCCTCTGCTCTATTTATTGACCTTTCTAGAGCTTTTGATATGGTGAACCATCCCATACTTACTGACACTCTAAAAGCCCATTCACTAGACCCACAAGCATTACAATGGTTTAAATCCTATTTAGAAAATAGACAGCAAGCAGTTCTCTGGGATAAGAATATTTCTTCATCCCTCCCTGTAAACATTGAAGAACCACAAGGTTCTATCTTAGGTCCACTTCTATTTTCCTTATTTATTAATGATCTACATACTAGTATTTCTCAAGCCACCTGCATACAGTATGCAGATGACCCCACCTTAATTTGCTCAGCCAAGTCCATAACCTCTCTCCAGTGCCTCACCCAAACAGTATTTAACAGTGTTGAAAACTGGTTCTCAAAACATTGCCTTCTTCTCAACCCCAAGAAAACAAAATTATTGCCTTCTTCCCCTACTCACAAGACACCTCAACTGCACTTCACATTAACCTCTAACAATGGAACCATCATATCCCCTGATACTACAACCCTTCTTCTAGGTGTTATAATAGACAACAACCTTAGCTACAATGACCATATTAATTCCACTATAAAGACAGTAAACAAAAAACTAGGGACGTTATACAGAATCAAATCCTTCCTTACCCCTGCAGCCAGAAACACTATAGCCCTAACCCACCTAATCTCCACCCTGTTCTATGCTTCTGCTATCTATACTAATATTTCTAAAACCAACCTTACCAAATTCTCCACCTGTTATAATAACATAGCCAGATTTGCTTCTGGTACCCCATTTAGAACTCATCATTGTCACAACCTCAAACAGCTGGGATGGTTAGAACTACAGAACCAGTTACTTTTTCTACAACTTGTTATCACCCAAAAGATTGTCTACTACCCTAAAAATACCCCAATCCTCATTAATCTCATCTCCCCTTACAAAAATCTTGCAACTCTACGCTCAGCAAATAAACTTTAAATCTCTTCCATTAAATCCAACAACAAAGCTGGGGACTCACTCTTCTCAAACACCATAGGAAAGAGCTGGAATCATCTTCCTTCTGAACTTTCCAACCTTACTTCTACTCTACTTTTTAAGAAGAATCTTAAAGAATATCTTAAATCCCACTGGCTTTGTCCCTGCTCCAACCCTGACTGATATCTCTTGCCCCCTCCTGCTCTTTCTCAAAAAAAAAGAAAAATTCTTTACTTTATCTATCTTCTGTTTTAATTTTTGTTTTTACTCATAGTATTTGATTCTAGCCTAAATTTGCTAAATAACTCTGTATAACTCTACCTTTTAATGTTAATATTGTAACAAAATTTATTTTATTTTAATTATACTTTATTGTATTTCTTCGTCATTGTTGCTGCTCGGAGCTTTTCTCCCCAGGCCTCTACTGAAAATGGACATGTATCCAGTTAGACTAGCCCGGTCAACAAATGTAAAATAAAAAATAAAAAATAAAAATATTTCAAAACTTTCACTATGTTTGGGTCTTGTGAGATCAGTAGATATGTATCCAGCCCCAAGATTGCAGATCTATACATGTAATCAGTTTCAAGAAGGCCCATACCGCCTTTGGAATGGGGAATATATAATCTTGGTATGCACTCATTTTTATAAATCATTTGATGAGAATAAAGTATCCTTCTTGTTTTCCTGTCTAATCTATCCAACACCTTTTGGGGGCAGTCAGTCACTCCAAAACTGTAAGTTAGGACAGGAAGAGCAAATTGGTTTATAGATTGAACTTTATTCCTAAATGTCAACACTGTTTTCAAGATTAATTTAAGTCGTCTGAAATATTCCTTACTGAGTTTTATTCGCATTTGTTCAAGGTTTATTATTGATCCTTCATCAATTCCCAAATAGTTATACACCCCCTCTTGCTCAAGTTCTTTTATATCACATGCTTGTCCCAAACTGATGTTTTCTTGGTGCTGCAGTCTTCCTGCTTTAAAGGTTGCTTTTGCACATTTATCAAGACCAAATGACATTCTTATATCATCTGAAAAAGGTTTGACCACTTGCAGTTGTGCTTTCAGTTCCTCGTCTGATGAGCTACAAGTGCAGATGGTGTGATGGACATCCAGGTTAAAGCACTGTTAGGAAACAGTGATCATGCCGCTGTGTGACTTAGAGTATGGGGTAAAGGACAACAATAAAAATGCAAGGGCAATTGTGTAGAATTTTAAAACTGCCGATTATGCTGTGCTGGAGACGACAGTCAAGGATGAGTAAGGAGGCTGGGATCAAATTAGGGAAGCAAATAAGCTATAAGTTTGGGTGGAGATAGATTACTCAGGGCTGTGAACAAGGAAGTGAAAAAGAAGGGAAAGGCAAAGCAAGAAAAATATCAGTGGGGTTACAAAGGAATGCGAGATGAACAATTAGAGCAAAAGAAAAGGTTTAAATGAAGTTGGAAAAAGGGGTGGGGAGCTGGAGATAGTGCAGTACAATGAAGGTATTAATGAGGCAACAAAGCTGGTAAGGGCAGCAAAGATTGAAGTTGGAAAGGAGTTAGTAGAAATAATCCAGAAGGCAAAAAAGAGATTTTTATATACTTAGCAGAAAAAAAGAAACGGATGGACAGAGCTGGACAGGTTAAGGAAAGATGGACGAGAGATGATGGATAAAAAATAGAGGTACAAAATAAATACTTTGCTTCAGTCCTCACTAAGGAAAGAAAGTCAAGAGTGCCATGCTGAGAGAGGGGGAGCTGAATGGGGAAAACAATGGACAGACACCAGGACTAACAAGAATGAGGTTCAGGAGGAACTGTTTGTACTTAGGGAAGATAGATCATAAAGACAAGAGGGTCTGCCTCCCTGATTCCACAGAAATGTAAGCCGAGTTGGCAAACTTTTTGAAAGAGATCTTTAACAAACCACTGGCCAGTTCAGAAATGTCAGTGGATTGAAGGCTTAAAAAGCAATGGTAATCTGGGAGCCTATAAGCCTGTTAGCTTAACAGTTGTGTCAAGGTATGTCATTGGAAGAGTCCTGATGGAAAGTCCGGTTGTTCTACAGGAGAACAATCTCCAGCTCAACAGAGTTCACAGTCAGAAGGCACTCTCAGTCAAACATAATCCAGTTATTTGACTATATTATAGGTAAACATGACAGTGGAGTACTTGTAGACATGACCTGCCTGGGCTTCAGCAAGGCCTTTGAATCTATCCCACACAAGAGGCAGATACAAAAACTGGTGGGGTCAAGTGTAAGACTGAGGAAATGGGTAGTTGCCTTATTGAATGGTAGGTCACAGAAGGCTATGGTAAAAAGTGTCATGCCAGAAATTAAGGAAGTAAGTAGGAGAGTGCTGCAATGGTCTGTTCTGAGAGGACTCATCAGATGGTTTCTTTTGAACATATATGAGGGAACACAGAACAACATCAACCTCTTTTTGGATGACACAGATGGGTGCAGCTGTGGAGGATGTAATGAAGAGTTTAGTAAAGGAAATGGAAAGGCTGAACAAATTATTAGAAAGATGTCAGTTGCAGTTCAGTGAAAACAAAGGCAAAGTGCTACAGTTGGGCCACGGTGACCCTTATGTGAAGCATTGGCTGAAACAAGTGGAACTGATGCAATCAGAGGAGGAAAATAATCTGGGGGTGTTGATCTCACAATGACTAGAATCAGAGAGAAATAGCAGCAGCAAACATAATGCTTGGGTGTATCCTACGTGGTATAGATTCCAGAGGTAGTGCTTATACTCCACAGGGCCTTGGTTAGAACACAACTTGAATACTGCATGAAAATCTTGAGGCCATATATGAAAAAGGTCATCAAGCTGCTGGAAGGAATTCAGAGAAAACCTTCTAGAAAGATCTGGAGAATGAGGCTAAAGAATATGAGCAAAGGCTAGAGGAGATTTAGGGGAGACGGGTAAGAAGTATGAGTAGTGACTACAGGAGTTCTAGGGGATGAAGGGTAAGAAATATGAGCAAAGGCTAGTGGAGATCTGAGGATGAAAGGTAAGGAATATGGCAGAGGCTAGAGGAGACCTGGGGATGGAGGCTAAAGAATATGAGCAGAGGCTGGAAGAGACCTGGGGATGGAGGCTAAAGAATATGAGCAGAGGCTAGAGGAGACCTGGGGACGGAGGCTGCAGAATATGAGCAGAGGCTAGAGGAGACCTGGGGATGGAGGCTAAAGAATATGAGCAGAGGCTGGAAGAGATCTGAGGAATGGAGGATAAGGAATACAAGCATAGGCTAGTGAAGGTCTGGAGAGCATTCCCCTCAAGTGTACCTCATTATGAGGAACGTACCTCATTTGGGGTGTTAAAAAGTTCATTCATGTTCCAAAGTTCCTCAAAATTGAACCACATTGAAATACATTTGTCCTATTTTTTTTTAGTGAAATTTTTTAGAAAAATATAAATTAATTAGAATATTAATTTATTAATTTTTACTATTTTTTTTATTAGTAAATACAGCATGATTTTCCCCATCCAAGTTGCAGTAAAGTTGAAGTATGTGTTCCACCATTTGTCCATTTGTTCCATTTTATGAGGGTTAGTGTGTTCATTTTAGTGTTCTTCATTTTTGTTGGAGAGTAAGAAGTATGAGAAGAAGTTAGGGGAGACCTTCAAGATGGAGAGTAAGTAATGTCAGCAGAGGATGGTGACTAAAGAATATGAGGAAAGGAGCAGCTGGAGCTCTTCTTACTAAACCAGGAGGGAGAGGGAAGACATGATACTGGTGAGAAAGATGATGTTAGGGAGATGTGAAGGGTCATTCTTAACAGGAAGAAAAGAGGAGAAAGGAGGGGTACAGTGCTTTTTCAAACAGACAGTTGAGGGCCCATAGAATGAACTACTTGTTTAAGTGTCAGAAAAGGAACACGAGCTACTTGGAGAAAAGGGTAAGGAGTAAAGATAGAAATGGAAGTGAGGTAGAATGTAAAATCACTTAAAAGGGCAGACTAGGTAGACTTATTGTCTCCTTCCACCATAAGTTAACGTAATGTAATAGTTTAAAGAACATAACATATCACGGATATTACCTTTTTGACTTTAACAAGTATAACAGGTCTGACCTGATTTTTTTTTTAACTGATACAAGATTATTTGTCTTGTAGCTACAAGTATGCATTCCAGTTTGTGCATGACTAAAATCAATTCAACTGATGCCTTTACAGAAACAGACACAGGACCTAATGCAACAGTGTAGGTTTGATGTACATGAATGAACTGTTACTCTTCTCCCCAGAGGTATAATGTGACATGAAATACAGATGATTCCTCCCAGTGTGAGTTACTGGCAAAGCATTCCAGAGAAAGCTTAGGCCTGAGGGGATGCACTGTTAGCAAAAGGGATGTCATAATGAACATCACATATAATTTATGTTTTACATGGCTTATGTGGTAAGGTACTTTAACTGAGTTTCACTGTAAATGTAAAATTGCATAGAAGATCCCAGCAGCAGTTTATATAATATGGCAAAATGTAGTTTTAAAATGTAGGCTGAAATAAATTTAAAGAAAAATATCAAGTTTATACTTTGGAATAATACAGTCAGTGAATTGATTTTATTTTGAGTGTTATACGCATGAGCTGTGTCAAACTATGAAGGAACATTTGACTGCCAAATCCAGCAAGCACATACATCACGGAGTCTGGTAAACATTGCATCTTTCCACATGCATTGGAGATACATAATGTCTGCATGTGACAGGATAAATTATTCCAGAATCACTTCCCTGGGCATAGTCAGGTGCTACATCAGTGCATTATGGCAGAGAAAACTGCACTAAATTCATTACCATACAATTTTATGTTGTAAAATTGTGTATCTCTGTCATATTTGAAAGCTATTGATGTTTGCCGCATTGCTACTCTATAAATGTTACAAATTATATTTTGTCTCCCTGGCAGACTCTACAATGATAATTTTTTGCCACATTCTAAATTATGCTTCAATGTCATTATCCAAAACTGCAATTACTACTTTATCCATTGTTGTGATTGGCCTTTAACTCTTCTTTAATACTCACCTGTAAAATGTAGAATGTCTTTGAACAGAAAAAAATGTATTACATTTCAGTTACACGATCTGATGTGGCCTGTACTATTTTGCAAATTATTATGCTGTCTTTCCCTTCCTTTTCCCAATGGACCACATATAAATTTAAACCATGATGAGTCCTGAGGTATTCAGTAAGCTGAACTCAGTGTCATGTACCAAATATGTGCATGAAAATTACAGGTGTTTCCATGTAGAATCTTTGCCTTGTCTTTTTGACTTCAGGGCCAGACACACATCCTCATAGCTAAAAATGAAGGAGGTTAGGGGACAATTCATTTGTAGCCCCAAGTGAATATGTTTGTATTTATTTCACATTTCTTATTTATTTCAGTGCTGGACCTGGACATCAGGTGCTGACTTGGCTAAACATGGGCTAAACTCTTGGCTAGGCTTATAAGAGCCTTAGGACCAATAGCCCAGTAAATTCCCATTATCCTATGGTTTCTAAATAAGAAGATCAAGGGCCTCCAGCACGTGCCAGACACAGACCAACAAAAGTCCCTGTCACTATATTCTTTGTCATATAGACTTCTCAGAGGAGACTTATGCCTGGCTTACAGAGTAATCTCAGACCCTTGAAGACTGATCTAATCGAGACATTAGAGAGAGAGAATAAAGTACGTTGGTTTACTAGCTGGTGGTTCTTTTTTTTCGTTGTTGGCGTTTTGGTGATCTTCCTAATCTCAGACCCAAACCTAATGAACTCGCTGCATATCCATATATCAAATGGGACTAAGACTATCCATTACAGATGCCTAAATATGGCCTGTGACTTAAATATGACAAGCTGGAGGGACAGATTTATCTCCCAGTGACTGCCACGACTTTGGAATAGGCTACCTATTCATGTGAAACAGAGCACCTCTATGACATTGTTCAAGAGGAACCTGGACTAGTGGATGGGGCATCATAAATTCTTACTGGGAATAGCACCTACAACCCTTCTGGACATGAGCAGCCATTACTAAATGCAATCTTGGGTATTGACTAACATTTCTGTGATATTACATTACGATGAAATGCCTAGGCTTGGAATGACCTCTGGGTCAATAGCCTAGTAATCTCCTATGATCCTATGATCAAGGTAAACCATCACTGTTCTTTGTAGGGTTTACTTTCATCACTGTAGGCCTTCTGGTGACCATGACTAGCTTAGGACAAAAAGAGACACTTATAATGCCTGTCTAACTATGTGCAGCCATAAGCCATAAATACCTAAATAACTTTCTTATACTATAACTGTTACTTAATGAGTATAGTTACTGTGAACATTGCAACCATATTGTAACAACAAAGAACTGAGATCACAAGTGAATAAAAACATGCAAAAAAGTGCCACTTTATGCTGCAGTAAAAGAAGTGGTGTTGAGAAGGTTACTTAGTAAGTGCTATTTTTAAGCATAAGAACTTTTTTTTTTAGCAATAAGCAGTAGTATATGTAGGCTATTACAAGTCAGTGGATTATAAAACAACACAAACAGAACATATATCTAATCAAACAAACCCTCAGTAACCCTTAAATGCATTCATACAGTCTTCTTTGGTAGTAACTGCATTCCACTGTTTTCCTGTGAAAATGAAATGTAGCTAATTGTAGACTACTTCCTTCTTTTCACATTTTAAGTAAATCCCTTTCATATACTGTGAAGCATTATGATCGTAAATCTAATCTCTAAAAAGGCACATAATTTCTTTGTAAGCCATAGTAAATGGAAATCACTTTTCAAGCTTGCTTTCAAGGTAAATTGTTTATTTCAGTCGAACAAAAACTGCTCTGATCATGTTTACATAAGATGTTGTATCATCTGTGATATAGTGCAACTACATTATGGTTGTGTGGCTCCACAGTTAAAAATGATCTATTGCTGCCATATTATACAGGAGAGTGACTAAATCACAATGAAAACATCCAGATATAACAAGTCAGCAATGGAAAAAGACCTACTGGCTATCAGGCCATCCAGTTTGGTACTAAAACATCCTTTCCCAAACACCTCTGAATCTGTTAAGCCTAAACTATGTTGTATCTCACATGCATTTTAAGGCTCACAATATTACACCTCACTTTTAAGTAATTCCCCCAGATTCACTATCCTTCCATGCAAGACTAGCTTAGTCCTGCATGGAAGCGGCCATTGAAGGCCTGCTGCCTGAGCTCCTAAACGGACACGGAGCATGTACGAGTGCAGGGGGCATGTCTGAGTGCAGAGCTCTCAGAATACACACGTCTCTGCAATCAAGAATAGCAGTCTAGGAATAAGAATGAGTGAAACTGCTCATAGGTTTTCACATACCCCAGCAACATCCCCCCAGGTTTACAAGAGCAATAGTTAAAACATTAAATATAAAGACGTTTATTTATTTTTTTATGAAACAGATTAAATTTAACCATAGGTGCGCGGGTTTGCCCATCGCTTAGCTACAGTTAATGCAGCTTAAATGGCACAAGAGGATAAAAAGCAAGATATATACAAATGAAGCAGTATAGCAATAGTGTAGTGGGCAGAACATTCACCTTATGAGCAGTCATTTCTGGTTCAAGTCCCACTCCAGTACATTCCATTTTCCATGTCAAATCACTTTATGACCAATTTGTTTTGTTGCATAACCTACTAAATAACATATATTTGTGAAATGGAGTACTGCATTGAATGCAGATGTGAGGTGCCATTGTCATAATGTTGTAAAGTCCACAGATAATCACAAGTGCCCCATACAGTATATGTACACAGGAATCAGGGATACAAATGGAAGGTAAAATGTGTAATGAATGATAAATCCATACACCTTCCCAAGAACAATTTGACATTATTGTCTAAATTAGTGCAGTGGTAAGCAGGAGTAAGCACTAGTAAGCAAGAGTAAGCATATTTAAGCAGTAGTAAGCGAGAGTAAGCATATTTAAGCAGTAGTAAGCAAGTTTAAGCTCGTTTGCGCAGGGGTAAGCAATGCACACACAGGGAAAGCAATATTGAAGCTACTCTCTGTAAGCATATTTAACCAAAGGTTAGCATTGTTTACCCTCATGCAAACCACGCAAACCCACTTACAATTGCTTAAAAGTGCCTTAATCACTCTGTTTGCAACAGCCGCTGTCCTGGTCAGAAACAAAATAAACAGCCTTTGTAGGTCTTGAACCCAGGACACTGCACACTATAGTCACAGTAGTTAACCACTAAGCCATCACACTAATACATATGACTGAAGTATCACCAAACAGATCCTCACTATAGGAAAATCAAACTGAACGTGTGAAAGGAATCTATATACAGTTTTATGTTGTATAACCTACTACATAACATAAATATGTGAACTGGAGTACGGCAGTAAGTCCAGATGTGAGGTGTCATTGTAATAAAGTGTTAAAATCCCCTAATAATCACAAGGACCCTATACAGTGTACGTATACATGAATCATGGATACCAAACGTATATATAACATGTAATGAATAATAAATCAAGGCCAAAAGCAAATAGTATGCAAATTAAATATTAAGCAATGCTAAGAATTGCACAACCCAGCTTAGTATGTGTAAGCAATGTGTAGGCCAGCTAACTCAGTCTGCCCATTGGCATACTCCTTTAAGCAATGCCAGCCTTAGGTAAGCAGGTTTGCCCATAGTTTAGCATTTTCAAAACCATCCAGTCATGGCAAAGTGCAGGAAACCGGCCCTATTTAAACCCAACAGGTGGGAATACATCTTATAACTGGTTGCAGCTTCCTGCTGTAGGCACTATATCTGGTATGGGAGATGGTGTGCGCTTTCAAGCACAGTGCTGGGGCATCCAGGAGTCCAGAGTCATGGCAGGACTCCTTGTGAAAGACCATGACCAGAGACTACTGCAGGGCCAGTACCAGGGTTCCCAATACAAAGCGGAAGCCTAGGACCATCTTGCCCATGACCACACCAGTGCCACTGGCATACCTCGAACTGGTGAGAGGTCAGGCATCACTATGCTTACCTGAAGCGGAGAAAGGGGTATCTCTTGGATCAGTTGATCCAAGAGGCTAGGAGGACAAGGGATGTCCCAGCCATGTGTATCAGCCCACTACCCATTTAATAATTGCCATCTCATGTATATTATGGATAGGTATGGCTAAATATTCCTCTTATGTCTTTCACAGTGGCAGGTGAGCGGGCTGCAAACCAGGAAGCCCAGGCCTGTAGACTGCAGCAGTTACAATGCGAGGCAGGTTAGTAATACTCTTGCATGTACTGTCATAGGAAATAAATCTAAATATTGTAGTAAGTTAATTGTCTGTATAAAACCTGTATTGTTTAAGGCATGTACTGCATACACTAGAGAATATGGCAGGAAGAGTCTCATATAGGTTGTATGTAAATAAAAGCATAATAGCCTGACAATAAAGGTCTAACTGCTGGACTACATGTGTTTACTCTGGTATCATATGGTAATGTAGAGTTGCAATCACTTAATAGTACTGTTGTATTAAGCACTGTTACCCACACTGTGCTACATAAATAAAACGTGTAGGAATGTCTGTATATGACTGTTGCAATCCCAAGAAGTCATATAGTACAACTGAGAGAGACTTAGACAGATAACAGTGAAACAACAGACACCAAAATCCAAATAGCACACTTAACTGAAAGATGAACTGTTGTATTTTTAGCACACACACCCATGGTTCAAATCCTGGGAGTGGTAGTAGGTTGTATGCAGAATGAATCATACACCACAAGTGTACAGATATGTCCAGAATGTCTAGTATATCAGCCCATATCTGCTGCCTGTCATCCTGTCCCCCTGGTAAATAAGTGGGATGATCCCAGATGCTTAGGCATCAAACAAAACATACAACTGATTGTCAGACATCTATAACAACAAACCTGTCAGTGTAGCAACTCCCCAAAATATTATGAGAGTAATTAGCCAAGTATGTCCCATCCCCCCCCCATGTTGTCAAGCTGTGACCAGAGTGTGTACAGTAACAGAGTGAGAAGTATGTGCATAATACTAATGTGGAAACTGGTAATTTATATGGCAACATTCAGGTACTGCTAACAAACATTGCTCCCACAGGTCTGTCAGATACGTACACTGTGCCTAGAAATAAAAGATTGATATCCTGTACTGGTACTGTTTACTCTGGTATTGTATGGCATTGTTAATGTTGCAGTTGCTCTGAATAATAAGGTATTACATATAACTGTCACCCACATAGGAAATCCTGTATAAGAGTGTTGTAATTACAAGGTCAGAATGTAAAACCACAGCAGAATTATAGACAGAAATCAGACAAGAGATACACAGCAGTATCTATATAGCACACTCAAATGTGATGAACAGTGTTTTATTTTTAGCAGACACAACCATGGTTTGAATCCTGGGAATGATAGTAAGCTGTATGCAGAATTATACCCCACAAGTGTACAGAATTGTCCAGAATGTCCAGTTAATTGTCCCATATCTGCCGTCTGTTACCCTATCCCCCTGGCATATCAGTATGCTAATCTCTGACATGTAGGCAGCATTTCATGTCGTATAACTGACTGTCAGACCTGTACATATTTGGAAAATGTCAATGAAAACAAACCTGTCATTGTACAATTCACTAAAGGTTTAAGAGGGCAATAGTCAAAATATGTCCCGGATCACCTGCATGTGGTGAAGACATGCCCAGAGTGTGCGCAATAAGAGATGGACATGTATGTGCATAACATCAACCTGGAATCTGGGAATATGTGTAGAAACAGTTAGGTAGTGTTAACAAAACAATACCTCCACAGGTATACCAGGTAAGAGGTGTATACTGCAGGTAAAATCAGTTCATGTATATAGTTGTTGACATCCGTACCACTGTCCAAACTAAGGCAATGGGGTAGTCTACTAATACCTGTAAGGTACAGATCACAGTACTGACTAGGAAA
>NC_056737.1:1291647292-1291909840 GCF_019279795.1 Protopterus annectens
TCTATGAACACCTTCAGGAATGCATGGATCATGCAATCCCAAATAAAACCAAGACCCAATCCTCCAAAGGCAGACGTCCTGTCTGGTGGACCCCAGCCATAAACAAACTATACAATAGAAGGAGGAAGCTACTACATGATAGAGCAAAATCCCAAAAATGGAAGGCATCTCTGATCAGTATTAGCAAAAAACTATGGGCACTCATAAAATCGTCTAAGGCCAGCTTCGAGAGAAAAATTGCACAGGACACTAAGAATAATCACAAGGCTTTCTTTAGTTATGTTAGGAACCTGTGTGGGAATTCCCAGATATGCTCAGAATTAGTCCAAAATGACAAAAAATACACCGAGCCCACAAACATTGCCAACATCCTAGCTGACAGGTTCAGTGCAAAACCCCCCCACCAAAAGGGCAAATATCTATCCCAACAGAGTCCTGCCCCCCTGACATCTCAGATGCTCAGGTAAGAGCCGCCCTCTCCAAAGCAAAAAACACAGCATCAATGGGACCAGATGGTGTCCCAGGCTGCGTCCTACATGAACTCTAAGAAGAGCTAAACCCAAACATAAAACTACTGTTCAGTCTTAGCCTTACTACAGGATATGTACCCAAAGAGTGGCGTACAGCAACAGTGGTCCCTCTCCACAAAGGTGGTGCCTCAACGGATTCTGGAAATTATTGCCCCATAAGCCTGACTAGCTTGGCCTGCAAAGCTATGGAAAGGATCATCATGGACCTCATAAATAAAGATATTGGGGACCTACAGACACTGGATCCTACCCAGTTTGGCTTTGTTAAGGGCAGATCCTGCCTCTTAAACCTGGTCAATTTCTTTGAAACAGCCACCAAGGCCATTGACGAGGGGAAGGTGGTCCACACAGCCTACCTGGACCTCGCAAAAGCCTTCGATACAATACCCCACTCTGGCATTATAGATAAGCTCACCAGCTTAAATATAAACCCCTATGTCACTAGATGGGTTGCAAACTGGCTCAAGGACAGAACCCACATGGTTAGAATTGCTGGAGCCATGTCAGACTCCAAACCAGTTACAAGTGGCATCCCACAAGGCTCAGTCCTGGGACCTCTCTTGTTCGGTATATATTTCTCAGCGGTGCAGGCCAACACGGAAGGACTGTGGCTGACCAAGTTCGCAGATGACTGCAAACTGGGTGCCATAATCAACTCTCCAGCTGACACAAGCATCCTCCAAAAGGGCCTCCTAGAAACAGACAACTGGTGCCAGAGCCATGGCCTCAAGCTAAACGCCAAAAAGTGTATAGTCATTCCCTTTGGCAAAAACAAAGTGCCCACAAATTACCACATAGGTGATAATCCATTAAGTACAGAAGAAGTCATTAGGGACCTGGGGACCCAAGTTGATAGCAATCTCTCATTTGACAACCATGTGGCCAAAGTGGGTAGAAAAACATTTTATATAGCCCACCTAATCATGGAGGATTCACATCTAGATCAGGGGAGGTCATCGTGCCTCTTTACTCATCCCACATCAGGCCCATAATTGAGTACAATGCCCCTTTTGGGATGTACCTTACCAGACACCTGCAGCAACTGGAAAGGCCCCAAAAGTACCTCACCAAGAGGATCAAAGGGCTCAAACAGATGCCATATGCTGCCCGGTTAATGAAACTCCAGCTCTACTCAGTGGCATACCGCCTGCTCAGAGGCAATCTGTGCCTGACGTATAAAGCCATGTCCAACCTGGAATTAATGGACATGCTGCACCTCAGAAAATCCAAATCCCATCGAGCTACGCGCTCGAGAGACTTGAGCCTCAGCACTGAAATAAATAGGACATGCTGGAGGGACAGATTCATAACCCTTCACTCTGAAATAAAATCCCAGTCCAGGTTAGGCAGAGTCCCACACTGACTCTCTTCAAGAGGAATCTTGATGAGTGGATGGGAGATCGTAGGTTTACCCCAGCTATCACTTCTGTGTCACTGTTAGACAGAGGTACAGTATACTAACCTCAAAAAAAGGCATAGCAAAATTAATTTAAAATGGGTGGCGAAAGCCAAACACACTCTGGCTGGGCTTATAAATGCCCTAGGGCAGATAGCCTAGTATGAACCTATGAACCTATGAACTTCCCACAAGTCTCTGTGGAGCCCCGTATGCAAGAGACCCTGGACCTGACCTCGGGTGACAGGTTCATGTCTGTGTGTGTCCCTGGGGGGGACACCATCCCCTGAGGTGGTTCCACCTGAAGGTAGTGCTGGACCAGTAGATATGGAGGTCCCAGGGCAGGTCCCACATGTGATATGGCCTAGTAACATGGCCAGATGAGGTGGGAAAGGTGGTTCTGTTATAGAACATATGTGGGTAGTAATAGTCCACACAATCCCGGAACATTTCCAACAGCATGCATAGATATCCCCAATAACAAATAACGACAGATGTGCAGCAATCGCATAGCAAACAGACCACATGTATATATGAAACCATAGTGGCCCTGACAATGGCATGCAGGTGAAATAGTCCGTAACAGGCCAGCAGTGATAGTGTCCCCACAGGGAACATGGCTACAGACACATAGCACAAAACGTGGTAAAATATGATATATGTCCCAATGGTAGGTAAGCTGTAGCCATACCTGTTGAGTTGTGTGAACAGTTTGTTGTCACAAATATGGTGGGGGGGAGACAGAGATGTGCATTAAGAACTATGGTAACCTTGCTGTATGAGTTGCTCAGACCTGTTTCCATCTTTATGTCTTTCAGGCAAGATGTCCCATGGCCGGTTATCGGTGTATTCAGAGGATGAAAATGACGTCATTCTTAATCACCTGATACAGCACTACCAGGTGCTCTTTGGCAGGACAGCCCATGAGCAGCAGCAGCAGACCGCTCTGTGCAATGAACTAGTCCACAGGGTCAATAATGTTGGCCTACATAACCGCAGTTATGAGCAGGTCCGACATCATTGTAGTGACCTGCTTCATAATGCCCGTCGGTGTGCCGCTGCAGTCCGTGGGGATCACCTCGCAAAAGGGGGGGGGTCATGCCATCCCTCCCACGACACATGTTGAGAAGCTTCTCACCAGCCTTGTGGCACCTGCCACTCTGCACGCGGAACAACTGACAGAGACCATAGTGGAGGTGGGTGCTAACCACACACTGGTTGAGGAGCATGCAGGTAAGGCCACAGGGCACATCAGTAGACCACTGTTGCATATGCATGCACATCTGTACAGGTAGATCATGCATATGTGAGATGTCATGTATATAGTCTGCTGCGTAGTAGTAGTAGTAAACAGATGTGCATAAGCTGTAGTATTGTGGACTTGTACTGTTGATGTACTATAATGTTGTACCCACCCTGTAGCAATGCCACCACCAAGGCAGCAGCCTGTAGCTGGTGAGTATGGTTTATGTTCATGCTGGCTAATACACCGGTCATGTAAAGGCTACAGTATATTCCATGCACACATTCTAACACACCTACCCATAATGCATGTCGTACATGTTCACATATTGTTGCTGTTAACTGCACTGCATCACAGTGGTGACTGTGATGGGGTATCTGAAGGGTATGTCAGACACCTGCAAGATAACTAACATTCTGTCATTGTGAAATGTGTCCACAGGGATGAACATAATGGTGGGACACATGACCTTCAGTAGGGACATGTGTGAAATATTATCCTTATGCAGCGCTACAGCAGTCTATATACCAGTATTACAATGGCAACTGTTACAGATCTCCACTATGTCATATCATAATACTGTGGTCCACAATCCTCAACAACTGCAATGTGGTCCCAACATGAGCACAGAGTGCGTAATACGGAATCGTAGGTTAGGGCAGCAAATATGGGGAATACATACCTTCACAAACACTGGAAGCATATGTGTGCACACACTCCAGATAAAGTATAGTGGAGGCAGCTGTTGAGGTACTGACTGCATGCATTTGTCATGGAAATGCACCTTTCAGCAAGTACACATCCCCACTGTCACATCACGTATTGGTCTGTTGTCCAAGACATTTGGCCATCAAATGGGCACACTTACCTGCAACAGAGGCAGGCGTGGCTTGCACACATCTTACATGACATGGCGTGGGCCCCATACCCAACAGGTAGCACCCATGAGCTGCACATGTAGCCATACCTCACCATTGCATATACCATGGCAAACAGTGCAGACAGTCATGTATGTGGCAAGGATGTATGGGACAGGAATGATGTGGGAAATAAACTGATGGCCATCCAAGACAAATTATGTTACATGTAGCAAACTGGTCATGCGGGCTGCCCACTAACATGCCACAACACTGAGGGGGTAGCAGGAATGTCCAGCAAGTACTGGCTGTGTGGTACCCATGCCAGCAATTGCCTGGACTCTGCAAGCATGTGGCCTAAGGATTAAGGTACTCAGATGTGACAGTTCTACCACAGGAAACATCAGCCAGGCCTCTCTACAGATAATGTATGCATAACAGACGAGGTTCCCAACAGTCATGCATTGCAATGTGTACTTTTGTACCATGAGTAAGTTGGAAACCTACAGACAGTATCATGTAAGATACAGGTGCTGCACAACCAATGCCTCGCCCCACCTCAGGCCCCACCATCCCCATCTGTACTGTGCTGGTGCCAGTGTACATCTGTATGTTTAGGCTTAAAAACAAGATGTGAGCACACCAACAAAGCTGAGAAAAAGCCAAAAAATGTCCTAAAACACTTCTTTATTACAAAAGGATGAGCGCATTCCCAGGGTTACTGCTTCATCAGATCCATATAAAAAGCAACTCAAAGTAAAACACTTATACAAGTTAAAATCACATATAATTAAACAATCAAGTTCACCTTCTACTAATTAAAACTGGCCTTAAAGGAATATTAGCATTAAGCCCTGGAACTTTATGTGCTTGCAGGGCTATAATCCATTTCACTTCCAAATTCTCCAAGTAATGATTCATATCACCTGTTCTCATACCAGGTTTAACCAGTAGTAAAACTGTAAAATGGAAGACATTATGCCCTGTTTTAGCCATATGTACTGCCAATGCATTTGTAAGGACTTTGTTTCTGACATTCCCAACATGTTCCAAAATCCTTTCCTTAAACTTACGCATCGTCTTGCCCACATTAAAACTTTGGCACTCCGTGCAAGTTGCTAAATAGACCAGACAATTACTATTGCATGTGGCAGACAACCTAAGGACAAATTCTCTCCTAGTAATGGGGTGAATAAACACTTGTTCTCTGACTATAAAAGTACATGCTTTGCAATTACCACAAGGCAAAGTTCCTAGTCTTGGCAAAGGATCATTCATTGCAACCTTAGGGCCATAGCACAGCATCCATTTCAAATTCTTCTTATCTCTAAAAATCAAACTCAGATGAAACTAAACCACTTTTCTGGTGGCTTCATCCACTAGTGGTATAGGCCTGTTTTTCCTAATGATATCACAAACGTCAAAAATATTACTAGAATAGGTAAACAGCACTTTAGGATGTCCATGATTCAAGTTACTACTGCAATGCCGCCCGTTATATTTCCTGTACTTATTAGAAAAATATGGAGCTCCTTTATCATTCCTATGCACTTGTACCTCCTTATGAACATCAGCTGTCAATATATCAGGGTATCCTCTATCCAAAAGATCATGTAGAAAATTATCAATAGATTCACTCATACCTGCATCATCAGTGTTAAGGCATGATAATCTCAAGGATTGTCCTTTCACAATATTTTTAAAAATATGTGAGGGGTGCATACTGGATTTATGCAATATACTATTCTTCCAGCATGTCTTCTTAAAGCACTTGGTGTCAAGCCCTCCCAAGACATTCTTATGGAAAGTAATATCCAGAAAAATCTATACTGGTTAATGACCAATGCATAACAAATTTAAGGTAGCTGATAGTCCCTTCAAGATACATGATGAATTCATTCAATTGTGCTTCACTACCCTTCCACAACAGAAGAATATCGTCCACGAACCTGCCATAATATATTAAATGTGCATTATAGGCATTACTATTCAGTACGTATTCTTCTTCCCATTGTGCCAACACCAAATTCGCATAGGTGTTGGCACATGGTGTAACCATGGCCACCCCTTGCTTCTGCAGAAAATATCTATAATTAAAAAGAAAAACATTATGGTTCAAGATTAAATCCAACAGCGTACAAACCAGTTATTGTACCATGACTATAATGGCCATGATGTGCCAAATAAAGCCTAACTGAGTCTATCCCCTCTGCATTAGGGATCACTGTAAATAAGGTTTTGATATCAAATGTGACTAACAAAATTTCTGATAAATCAAGACCTTGTACTTTAGCAAATAAAGTCGATAGACAATGTTGTGTATCCTTCAACATTAAGGGGGGCCTCCTCTAGAAGAGGTTTCAGCATGTTCTCTACATACTGGGATAAGGGTTCAGTGGCCCAACTATGCCCAGAGACTATGGTTCACATGGGAGGTTTCACTAAAGTTTTATTTATCTTGGGTAGGCCATTAAATGTTGGTATCAGTGGATATTCAACTAGCAGAAATTCATACAAGTCAAAATCTAACAGCCCGTACATAAGTAGATCATAGAGCACATCCCTGATGGTACTTATACTTCTATCAATAACTTTTGCATCTATCACCGTGTATGTGTCTACATCCAAAAGCATTTCATTCATAGAGCTTAAATAATCAATTCTATTACGAATAACTGCTGTGCCCCCTTTATCAGCTGGTCTAATGCTGATACTATCCGATCTCTGTAGTTGTTCGAGAGCTTCACTCTCTGATGCTGTTAAATTAGAGAAAAGGCTTTTAGCTCTACAAAATGCTTCATATATATCTAACTCACACACTCTGACAAAAGCTTCTATTGTGTTAGATAAAGGGGGGGTTAAAACAACTATGTTTACTACATGAAAAAGTATTAGTACTTACTGTTGAGGCATTGACTTGACCAAATAAACCTTTTAATGCAACATTCCTAGCAAATAGCCTTAAGTCCAAAAATAACATCATTAATGTCAGACCTTTTGGCTGGTATGAAGCTCAAGCCTTTGTTAAGGACTGCAAGTTGCGCTTCAGTTAAAGTTATATCGGACAGGTTATAAACAAGCTGATTATGTTCCTGTGGCCTGAATGTACACGTTGATTCATTATTTCCATATGAAGCATTTTGTAGAGCTAAAAGTCTTTACTCTAATTTAGCAGCATCAGAGAGTGAAGCCCTTGAACAACTACAGAGATTGGATAGTATCAGCATTAGGCACCAGCTGGTAAAGGGGGGTGCAGTAGTTATTCTTAATAGAATTGATTATTTAAGTCCTATGAATGAAATGCTTTTGGATGTAGACACATACATGGTGATAGATGCAGTGTTTATTGATAGAAGTATAAGTACCATCAGGGATATGCTCTATGAGCTACTTATGTACGGGCTGTTAGATTTTGACTTGTATGAATTTCTGCTAGTTGAATATCCACTGATACCAACATTTAATGGCCTACCCAAGATACATAAACTTTAGTGAAACCCCCCATGCAACCCATAGTCTCTGGGCGTGGTTGGGCCACTGAGCCCTTGTCCCAGCACGTAGAGAACATGCTGAAACCTCTTCTAGAGGAGGCCCCCATAGTGTTGAAGGATACACAACATTGTCTATCGACTTTATTTGATAAAGTACAAGGTCTTGATTTATCAGAAATTTTGTTAGTCATACTTGATATTAAAATCTTATTTACAGTGATCTCTAATACAGAGGGGATAGACTCACTTAGGCTTTATATGGCACATCATGGCCATTATAGTCATGATACAATAACTGTAGTTTGTATGCTGTTGGATGTAATCTTGAACCATAATGTTTTTCTTTTTAATGATAGATATTTCCTGCAGAAGCAAGGGGTGGCTATGGTTCCACCATGTGCCAACACCTATGCGAATTTGGTGTTGGCATAATGGGAAGAAGAAGAAGAATATGTACTGAATAGTAATGCCCATAATGCACATTTAATATATTATGGCAGGTTTGTGGACGATATTCTTCTGTTGTAGAAGGGTAGCGAAGCACAATTGAATTAATTCATCATGTATCTTGAAGGGACTACCAGCTACCTTAAATTTGTTATGCATTGGTCATTAACCAGTATGGATTTTCTGGATATTACATTCCATAAGAATGGCCTGGGAGGGCTTGACACCAAGTGCTTTAAGAAGACATGCTGGAAGAATGGAAGACATGCTGGAAGACCCGACTGAAAGAACTCCAGCTCTATTCAGTCTCATACCGCTTGCTCAGAGGTGACCTGTGCCTGACATATAAGGCCATGTCAAACCCAGATTTGATGAATATGCTTCACCTCAAAAAATCTAGATCCCTCAAAACCACAAGGGCGGGAGACTTAAACCTTGACACGGTTATAAATAGAACGTGCTGGAAGGACAGATTCATCACCCAGAGACTCCCTATGCTGTGGAACAAAATCCCGGTACATGTGAGGCAGAGCACCTCTCTGGCCTTGTTCAAGAGGAATCTTGACCAATGGATGGGAGATTGCAGATATACCCCAGGGATTACTTCAGTGTCACTGCTTGACAGAGGCACAGCAAAATGATAGGCATAGTTTTTATTCAAACTAAAGGGGTGGCGAAAGCCACATAACTATGGGCTAGGCTTATAAATGCCCTTGGGCAGATAGCCTAGTATGAACCTATGAACCTATGAACCTATGAATAACATATTGCATAAATCCAGTATGCACCCCTCACATATTTTTAAAAATATTGTGAAAGGACAATCCTTGAGATTATCATACCTTAACACTGATGATACAGGTACGAGTGAATCTATTGATAATTATTTACATGATCTTTCGGATAGAGGATACCCTGATAGATTGACAGCTGATGTTCATAGGGAGGTACAAGTGCATAGGAATGATAAAGGAGCTCCCTATTTTTCTAATAAGTACAAGAATTATAACGGGCAGTGTCACAGTAGTAACTTGAATCATGGACATCCTAAAGTGCTGTTTACCTATTCTAGCAATTTTTCTGACTTTTGTGATATCATTAGGAAAAACTGGCCTATACTAGTAGCGGATGAAGCCACCAGTGAAGTGTTTGGGTCTCGAACGAGTTTTATTTTTAGAAATAACAAGAATTTGAAAAGGATGCTATGCTATGGCCCTAAGGTTGCAGTGACTGATCCTTTGCCAAGACTAGGAGCTTTGCCTTGTGATAAATGCAAAGCATGTGCTTTTATAGTCAGAGAAAAAGTGTTTATTCACCCCATTACTAGGAGAGAATTTGTCCCTAGGTTGTCTGTCACATGCAATAGTAATTGTCTGGTCTATTTAGCAACTTGCACAGAGTGTCAAAGTTTTCATGTGGGCAAGACGATGCATAAGTTTAAGGAAAGGATTTTGGAACATGTTGGGAATATCAGAAACAAGCCCTGGGATTCATGAAGCTCGGAGCAAGGCCGGCGTAAGGCTTGCGCCGGCTGTGCGGCGTATATATGGAGTAGTCACGCCATATGCATATTAATGAAGGCGCGCAGCCACCACAGCCACCTGCATAGGAAACGTGAGCGAGTGCAAGGGGCGTATCGAAGTTGCGCAGGGAGGCGTGTCAATGTCGGCTGTCGAGGAGCAACCTAAACTGCTGAATATTATATTCCGCCAGCAATAGTAATCGTACCTATCAGTGTCCGTGGATACTGAAACATATGCAAAGCATAGTCCCTGCGAACAGAAAATGAAGAATCAAACACAAATGCACGGTAGGGAATAACGGGTCCCTACCCATGAACAAATGACATGAAAACCGTGTGCCCGTAGTCCAACGTAGTGTTGATAGCTATACCATGTGGAAGTGAAACGTATCATATGTTAGCGCGCCGCCAGTAGGTACGTCCAGTCCAACGGAGAGGGTCACCAGCCGACCCATAATGTGAGGGAGGGAACATAGCTGTGCAGATGTGTCCATAACAAAATACACAAGGAGAAATGCAGATATATGTAGTGACCGTATGTCTGAATTATATCCCACAAGTCATGTAATAGTCACATACAAAAGGTATGTCCGTATTTCACATACCAAATGTGATAGGAAATAGCATATGCATGTAAACGAAACAGAAGGAGCATATAAACAGCCATAACAATATGGACACATGTAGGCCGAAAGGAACAGTATGATCCGTACCATCGACCAAGATTACCACCTATCCCACTTTGCGAGCGACAGTCCCTCTGTGGGCAGATGTGTCCTGACACAAACATGTAAAACTGGCAAATGTCCATAGAATATAGGATATAATTCTTCCGTAGACGTCATGCAATAGTTGCATTAAACATATTTCACTGGACGTATATTACATAAATGTCATAACAAACAGAATAAGATACCAAAATGCTACAAGAATAAGCTTAGATATAGGCAAGAATTGTAGGTTCTATCTGCCGAACTGACCGTGGGTATGTGTCGGCCTGTAAAATATGCTGTGTTCACCGCAAATGTCACAGTAGGGTTGCCACCTTTTCAAATGGCCAAAGTGGGACATGTTTGGTACAGACATCAGAATTTACAGGCCAACACATACCCACGGCCAGTACAAAGGACAGAACGTAACTGTTTTGCCTACAGAAAAGCGTATTCTTGTAGCATTTTAGTTGCTTATTCTGTTTCTCATAACATTCAGGTATTTCAGATACAGAATAACTGTTTAATGCAACTATCACATAAAATATAAGAAATAAGTTTGTCCTAAAATCTCAGGACATTTGCCATGTTTACAATTACATGTCAGGACACAACTGCCCAAAGAGGTACTGTCCCTCACAAAGTGGGACAGGTGGTAACCCTATGTCACACTGTGGCCAATTGAAAAGGTGGAAACACAACCGTCAACTGTGGGGAGGCATTGTCCACAACAGTCGGACATGTGTAAGGAATAGCTTGGACACAGGAAAAGGTGCCATCCTACCAATGAGTACAACAGGCTGGCAAAATCCGGAAGGCAGCTGTATAATCCGAATGTGTATGTGACACAGTCGAATGGGTAGTACCCGGATACACCAACCAAGTAATGAAAGTGAAGTATGGGCGTGTACCTATGTGCGTGAGGTATAGCATGTGGAAAGCAAACATGGCAAGGTAGTCCACACAACCATAAAGGTACCCGACACATGTAGAGTAGTCAATGTGTAACTCTGGCCGTGTCATGGGCCAACAACCAAAGTGGTGCTCTATGGGGTGTGAGGAATTCGCGTGTGAGGGGTGGGTGTTTAATGGTAAATTCCTCAAAGGCGATACTGTGTCATATTCAGAAAAGGTGAACTGGAGGTGTACAAGGGGGCAGCGGGTGAAGTGGAAAGAAACACAACCACATGTAGAAACAGCTGCAAGACAAGCAGACAGGCCATAGTGTAGAACACAATCCCACAAACATATGAATATGGAAATATGCGAGACAAATGTATAGATACGGCACTGTCACATACCCACAGATGGATCCTGATGGAACTGGCCATAACAAACACAACACACCTGGATGCATAATAGCCTACCCAGCATACCATCCACAACACACAACCTGCCACCATACCAGAACGTCCACCAAATCCAGCCGTACTTGGTCCACTGGTTTGTTGCAGAAACAGCTACACACAGTGACCCTTACGCATATGTAGTAGGTATTGTCACCCTAGGCAGTGTCAGGATTGCAAACCATGTATCCCTTGCATGTAAAACCCCTGCACGTTTTCATGAAGCCACAAAAATCTTGTTATCTAACTTGTTTTGGTCTAGTCCAATTTTTGGGATATCCCTCATGGGATGACCAACTTGTGTAAATAGTAGAATGGGTATGACAACATGATGTCCAATCCAGTAGATATCTGGACACAAGTCAGAATGTGCAGTGGAGGTCCATGACACTGTCCAGCCCTAAGTGGGCATGCATAACCTACCACCCAGGATAAAATACATTCCTGTGATGCACGTGTCCAGACACGAATAGGAGGGAGAATACAATGCACACATTTTCAAAGTGGAAAACAGCATGAGGGTGAGGAAGATACTGACTTAAACAGGTCAACCCTGATCAAGTGTGATGGACACTGACTGTGTGCAGTCATGACTGACCATACCTGTCAACCTGTGTGAGCAAGATATCTGGACAGAGCCGTGAATATAAGTGAGACAAAGGTCCAAAAACAGGGACAATCTGTAAAGATAGCTCTTAGAAACATAGACATTTGATAGAATAACAGTTTGCACATTGGCATTAATGTCTGAAGTATGAAGTCTGAAACCCAACTGTCTGTCAGCACATTCCGACTGCAGTCTTTAATGCTGAGCTACTGCTGTGCCAGAACACAACAGCGTATTACAGAGGTCCGTGCCATACCAGTCAACTGTCCGGATATTCGCAGAATGACTAGGGTCACCACCTGTCCCACTTTGCGAGTAACAGTCCCTCTGTGTCCTGTGAAAAAAATCAAGACATAGCAAATGTCCTGAGAGTTTAGGACAAAGTTATTTCCTAATTTACTTTAATAGTCGCATAAAACAGTTATTTTATATATGAATCCTCTATATGTTATGTGAAGTAGCATAAGCAATTCAAATGTTACTAGAATAAGTTATTATATATACAAAAAAGGTTAAAGTTCTGTACTATGCACGGCTGTAGGTATGTTTTGTCCTGGAAAATCTGACATCTCTACAGAACATGTCCCACTTTGGGCAGTTGAAAAGGTGGCAACCCTAAGAATGACCACAGGTTCACCCCATAGTGTTGGTGTGTGCCTCCGACAATCTGCACCAGTGTGGTAAATAGCTGAGGATTGACGTCACTAAATAATGAGAAATATCCTGAGTATAAGACTCCACAACCTGCAGAAAAGTCATGCTAATGCAAAACCTAGCATTCTATCAACGTTCTTAGCTTGTAAGAGCAATCGTTAAAATGTGTCCCTAATTGCCCCCCCCCCATCATGTAGGTTTTGCGCAGGTTCGGTGCTCTAAGAGGTTGAGAGGTATGGTCCGTACATATTTACAGGAACAGCCCTTCACACTTGTGTAATGTACAACTGCATACCTGTAGTCACTTCATGTCCAAAATAATAATCCCCGTATGACTGTATGCAGGTAATAGTCAAATGTGAATGGGAACACCCCTCACCGTGGAGTATGGACTGCAACAACCACACCCATAATATGTAATGCCAACAGAATAAGCTGCTGACAGGTGCCCAAACACCTATGTATATAAACACAGGTAAAACTTCAAAATAGGGAGATAATCCCTGTCCATATGCTTCGTCTGACATTTGAACTCGGCCAGGGAAATTCTGTTCTCCAGGTGGACAAGCCTAAACCCAGATCACTACATGAACACCCTGACAATCAAAGACCTGTATGTGGCTGGAATATATGCCTTGGTGTTCCGCATATCCTCGGAGTGATTAACAATGCAGCCGGAGTCCACAGCAGTAGGCAATAGGGAATGTGTAATATGTAGTACCACCTTTTTCCCAGCAGGAGAATGGATGCCTGTGTTGTAGATGAAGCGGTGAGGCGTATGTTGATGTAGCTAAGTTCTATGGGTATGCATATCAATGAGGGAGAACACCAATAGAATAGTGGTTCTGGCATCCGGCCAATGTGAATGCAGTCCCGGTTGACCTACGACCACTGCACATATAACTTGAAAGTGTAATTAAAGCATTCGTGCTGTACACACATTTAAATATGTAAAGGTGAACGTGTGTTTTGCAGCAGTCCATAAACTGGAATACAGATATGTAACTGTTACGGTCAGAATTATGAAAGTTCACGTAAGCACAATTATCTATGAAACATGTGTAACCCACAATAAGGATATGCAAGTGCGCCTGCGCGTGTGTAATCCACTCACAGAATAGAAAATGAATGGTGTTTTCCCCACGTTCTATGTACATGGCTCATACCTGTTAACCCCGTAAAGTACGAAACCGGACAAAGCCATGACAACAACTGGTACAAATAGGGACAATCCCCAGATATTGCCCTAACAAACATAGAAAGTGGATAGAATAACAGGTGTGTCACTAGCATGGATTCTCTGAAGGGTATGAAGTCGTAACCTGAAATGTTTGTCATTATTTACCAATGTCAGTCTTTAATGATATGCCACTAACTTGCCAGATATTCACAAGGTTATGAAAGACGGACCAAAGATAAGAGGCAAACAGCTGTACATGCAGCGGAAATCTGTACAGTTGAAAGGTATGATATGGAGATATATATATACACATATATCCACAGACATAATCCAAAGCAAATTATGAGATGAGGAATGTACAGACATATGTATATATGCACATATATATATATTTATAAACACACGATACATGAATAGATATATACACAACAAACATATGTCCCTATACATATAACACATGTACATAAATAGGTCACGGTATAGCTATTATGGATAGACAGACAGACATGCATGAAAGGAGAATACACCAATGCTTTCCAAACCATTGCCCGGAAAGTACCAGTGTGACAGGGCCTGCACGTTAAACATGAATATAGGTGTCCTTTGCAGGACCCCAAAAATTGATCCTGTATGAAGTGCAAACCGTCATTGATGCAAAAGAAGTCACACCTGCAACTATGATATAGGTGTACATGCAACAGTAGCAGGTGCAAGGGTAATAACACATGGGTCTATTGAATGTATGACGTACGACCTGATATCCGCAGAGTGGGGAGTGCTTGGAAGTGTCCTCACACCTTATTATTGCTCACATTAAACATGTCTAATGGGTACTGTGGAGGGGTGTCAGGTATGGGAATCATGGGTATGCAGAATTGGGCCAAGGTGTTGGTTGGCACAGATCTATTAGGTACGCCCCATGGGAGTGATCAATATACCTATGTGGGTATAGCACACGCCTATATTCTCCAAAAAGGTGCAACCCATCTACTGGATGTTGTGTAAACCATTGTGGGAAGACGTAGGGACCTATATCAGTGCCATGTAGGTGATTATCATGGATGGACATGCGTACGACCAAGATGGTAACCATACCTGCCAAAATGTCAGAATAAGACAGCTGGACTAAGGCATAGTACACGACAGACAAATAGGGACTATATTAAATATACCCCAGACAAAGTCAGAATGTTGATAGAATAATTGCGTAGTCAGGAATACTAATGTTATGAGAGTTAGTAATCATGAAATAGAAATGTCAGTCATGATTACCTAACCGCACAGTCCGCCATGCCTTGCCAGCAATCTACCAGAAAGGCACATTATCATGACAAATGTAAAAGATTCATAGGTCAAACCTCGGGGCGTATACCCATAATGTGTACAGGTGAGAGGTATGAAGGTAACCCATCCTAATTAAATGTATAGAACTAGTGATACTAGGTGGACAGGTGAGAAGAAAGATGAAAGGACAAATGACAAAACATGTACAAGTCAAAAGCATGTATTTCCACAAATGTGTATGACAACGTATGGCCTGTGAAAGTCAATGTGGAAGGTTAATAGACTCAAAAGGCATGTGTTTCCAGGGTATCATGCAGTGTCACCGATACAGTGTCCAGTCCCCCATACTCGTGCGTGAGCTCTGTCACTGATGGAAAGCGCAAATACCGGCATACACATAAGGTACATGATAGAATAATTAGTGTGGATAAGCACCTGTTGGCCTGTGTGAGGAATATAACCCTGTCAGTGGGTGTGTCCTGCAATAGGAATGTAATGGCAACTGGCCTGTGATGGCGCCATGTATTGTGTGTATTGGTGTAAGAAAATTGATTTCCAGTATCAGAAACATACCTCGCAACTGTACGAATGTGCAGATGTATGCCTCATATGTGTGGTGTGTTCCTCTTACAATCTGTACCTGTCTGCCAAATACGTGAGAACGGACGTCATTAAATAATGATAAACATATGAGTTTAAGACCCCAAATCCCTCAGAAAGGTCATACTAATGCAAAACCTATAATACTGTCAACTATCTACGTTTGTAAGAGCAATATGTAGAATCTTCCCCTATTTGTCCCCCCATCATGTTAGGCTTTGTACAGATGTTTTGCACTAGGAGGTTGATAGGTATGATCAGAAACAGATACATGTCTGAGGAAACAGCATTATTGACCGCAAGATAACTCAGAAGGTATGAAAAGCGCTGCAGTAGGAGGTTCAGTATTGGCCGCAGGTATGTGCTGACATGTCAAATGACACAGCAGTCTACAATACGTACCTATATCGCGTCACCTTTACCAATGATGACAGTGGGACATACCCACAGCCATGCATACACCACAAATAGACATAGCACACAGCAAAGCCTAGGCCATGATGCATGTAGCCTCCGGTGTGTATGGATTGAGTGAGAGTACAGCAAGGAAAGATGATTGCCAGGCTATTCATCAAACACCCGTAGGGGCGTGCAAGACCGCCCGTAACACGAACATTGCACGGACAATGTTGGGATTTGCAACATACCCCATTTGTATGTGTAAGCTATGCAAATGATGTAATTACGCGATACATGAAACAGTAAGCTGTCCGTGCAAGAGCAGAGTTATGTGCAGAAATGTACCCGGATGTTATGTGACTAATGTTTTGCACGTTGCTAAATGGAGCAATAGCAGCTGCAAATACAGTATGAATACAGTCAAAGAAGCATGCCAATGTCCAAGTCCAAGGCCAGTGGCGGCTTTGTCCATTGGATATCAATAAACCAGTAGTTGTCCTCCCCCGATCCCTGGTGTGGAAGCGTAGCGCAGCACCACGAGAACGGGCTGCGCTTCAAAACAAGACATATGGATAATATACATACAAAATGTAGGTTTAGTTAGATGTTAGTACGCCATGCAGATGAATGGCAAGCTGGAGACAACATGGCTACTGCGTACTGGTACTTATGTGTGGAAGCGCTCTGTCAGAGATGTAACAAAGCATTTGTAGGCAATGTGAGGCAAGTGAGGCTGAGGATAGTGAATCACAAGATGTCATGCCATATGGGCCAAGCCTCTACAGTGTAGTGTAGGTTAAGGGGACTATTAGAGTAGAAGATAGGTGACAACATGATTGTGTATGTATAAAACACTGTAACCTCACCGGAGCAGTGTCACATGTGTGCTGTCAGTACTCAGTGGAAGAGGCGTGTCATGAGCTATCCTAGGGAACGTCAGGAGACTGACGGCGTATGCCATGGATACCACTGATGTGACCTGCAAACCTGCTCACAGTGTGTCTGCGCCCGTGCACACCAGTAAGCCCAAGTAAGCATGTGTGCGCGCGTGTTAGCCCATGTGCACGTCTGGAGTGGAAGAACGAGTAAACTAGTGTACGAATGGTGAAGCCCGTGTAATGTCGTGTATGCGTTTGTAAGCATGTATACATGTGTACTACACACATCACACACATACCGCACACACAGACACACATACTGCCAATACTACACACATCAGTGAAATGGCACATGGATGGAGAATACATCATCAGAAGTAGCAGTGCTGTAAATTATGCTACAGTGATGGTCATAGCTGCAATGCATCATGCCTGCTGATATACACCTGGAAGTAACACACTGTGTGTTAACAGCATGCTAACATCAATACAGTGGAATAAAGCCACCATGTGCAGCAGCACCAGGTTAGTCAGATCCTGCATCAATGTTACACATCACAGGTGGTGGCACAGGTGACATCATATGCACAGGGTGTGGTGTTAACATTTCCAGAGCTGTCATTGAGCCATCCAATGTACATGTAGGTGTGTGTGTGTGAGGGACAACGGTTACTGCATGGCCCAATGGTGGTGCAATGGGTGTGTGTATGTGATAGCCGTAGCTGTTTGTGGTAAGTGTGTGTGCCTGCATATACACAGGTACAGCATGTGTCAGCCATATACAGGAGGTTGTGGGACAGTCACAGACCGTACCTGCCAGGCTGTAGAGATCCCCATTACTGGCCATGGACACCCCTCCATGTATCCAACACAACCCAGTCCTGCACCTGTCAATGTCTACACATACAGTCCTGGGATCTGTACCACAACCTGTGGATAAACGTGAGTCTGTAATGTTAACCTGAGGTGCATAGAATTGACTGTTACTACAGACGGATATGAGCCATACTCACACTCCAATGTAATAACCACTGCTGACTGTTGCCGAGATCTGCATACGTCCAGTCAAAGGTGCTGCACTAACATTGTTTCCGATGCCCGTGTAATACCCAGCAACACAACAACCGGTCACTACACATTTATAACCCACGATCACTACAGCACACAGTATGTGCACTATCACAGAGCCATAGCAGATGTACATACATCCAAGGTGCTCACGTACAGACAATGCAGCACATTCAAGAGTGATAATCCCAACATACATATCTATATACAATATACATTATATATATATATATATATATATATATATATCTATATATATATATATATATATATATATATATATATATATATATATATATATATATATATATATATATATATATATATATATATATATATATATATAGCTATATACATACACATATATATATATATATATATATATATATAGATATATATATAGATATATATATAGATATGTAGATAGATACATACACACACACACTCACACACACGTGGCAGGGTTGGGAGCAGAACATAAACGTAAGCACTGTACCACACGACAGCATTATGCAGTTACAAAATGCGCTACCGTGATCAGTGGATCACATGATTCACACAGGCACACGTCTAGCCTGCAGACAGCAGCATCAAAGGCAAAGACGCCACACAGATGTTATGGAGAGTGAATACTGTAAAAGCAATGTACTGTTGTCATGCAGCTGGAAACACGCACACACATACACACACACACACACACACACACACACACACACTTGGCAGGGCTGGGAGTCGAACATACTCCTAACTACCCTAACACACTACAGCATGATGCATTTACAGAACGCGCTACCGAGATTACCAAGCACAGCAGTCCCAGAGGCAGACATCTAGGTGCGTGTCATCATCCGCAAAGGCAAAGACGTCAGTAGGAAACTGCTGTGGTGTGCGGCGTCTAAAAGCAAGACTGAGTCCCCAGGCAGACGGGAGCATGCGCGCAAACACACACACACACACACACACACACACACACACACACACACACACACACACACACTTCGCAGGGCTGGGAGTCGAACATACACCAAACTACCCTAACACACTACAGCATGACGCATTTACAGAATGAGCTAACGAGATTACTAAGCACAGCAGTCCCGGAGGCAGACATCTAGGTGCGTGTCATCATCCGCAAAGGCAAAGACATCAGTAGGAAACTGCTGTGGTGTGTGGCGTCTAAAAGCAAGACTGAGTCCCCAGGCGGACGGGAGCATGCACGCAAACACACACACACACACACACACACACACACACACACACACACACACACACACACACTTGGCAGGGCTGGGAATCGAACATACACCTAACTACCCTAACACACTACAGCATGACGCATTTACAGAATGTGCTACCGAGATTACTAAGCACAGCAGTCCCAGAGGCAGACATCTAGGTGTGTGTCATCATCCGCAAAGGCAAAGACGTCGGTAGGAAACTGCTGTGGTGTGTGGCGTCTAAAAGCAAGACTGAGTCCCCAGGCAGACGGGAGCATGCGCGCAAATACACACACACACACACACACACACACTTGGCAGGGCTGGGAGTCGAACATACACCTAACTACCCTAACACACTACAGCATGATGCATTTACAGAACATGCTACCGAGATTACTAAGCACAGCAGTCCCAGAGGCAGACATCTAGGTGCGTGTCATAATCCGCAAAGGCAAAGACGTCGGTAGGAAACTGCTGTGGTGTGCAGCGTCTAAAAGCAAGACTGAGTCCCCAAGCAGATGGGAGCATGCGCACAAACACACACATACACACACTTGGCAGGGCTGGGAGTCGAACATTCAGCTAACTACCCTAACACACTACAGCATGACGCATTTACAGAACGCGCTACCGAGATTACTGAACATAGCAGTCCCAGAGGCATACTTCTAGGCATGTGTCATCATCCGCACTGACAAGGACGCTGACAGGGATTGTATAGAGAGTGATCAGTCTGAAAGCATACAGACATATTACTGTCCCACGGAACACGTAGACAAACACACGGCAGTGGTGTGATTGTGGCAACGTAAGATGTACGGTGCACCACGACAACATGACAAAGTCACGGGACGCCCCACAGACAGTACACCCTTCACGATAGTTGACCAGTGTGTACTCAGTAGGCATCCATCATGACGTTGAAAATGGACATCTGTTGGCTGGATGACCACCATGGCTATACAGGATGTCAACGGCCATGCACAGAGGGACATCACCGACACAAGGTGTCACTGGGCATGGCCACACGCTTAGTAATACATGTCCATTCGGACTGTACTGTGTGTCGATCTACACAACGGCATACTGGGCATGCTCACACACTTAGCAGTTGCAAAGGGCCGTCTTGCATGCAGACAGAGTCTCAACTCGCAAGGGCTCAGTTGGGACTGTACTGTGTGTCCATCTACACAATGGTGTACTGGGCATGCTCACACACTTAGCAGTTGCAAGGGGCCGTCTTGCATGCAGACAGAGTCTCACCTCGCAAGGGCTCAGTTGGGACTGTCATGTGTGTCCATCTACACAACAGCGTACTGGGCATGCTCACACAGCAGTTGCAAAGGGCTGTCTTGCATGCAGACGGAGTCTCAACTCGCAAGGGCTCAGTTGGGACTGTACTGTGTGTCCATCTACACAACGGCGTACTGGGCATGCTCACACACTTAGAAGTTGCAAAGGGCCATCTTGCATGCAGACGGAGTCTCAACTCGCAAGGGCTCAGTTGGGACTGTCATGTGTGTCCATCTACACAACAGCGTACTGGGCATGCTCACACACGTAGCAGTTGCAAAGGGCCGTCTTGCATGCAGACGGAGTCTCAGCTCACAAGGGCTCAGTTGGGACTGTCATGTGTGTCCATCTATACAACAGCGTACTGGGCATGCTCACACAGCAGTTGCAAAGGGCCGTCTTGCATGCGGACGGAGTCTCAACTCACAAGGGCTCAGTTGGGACTGTCATGTGTGTCCATCTACACAACAGCATACTGGGCATGCTCACACAGCAGTTGCAAAGGGCCGTCTTGCATGCAGATGGAGTCTAGACACGGAAGGGCACAGTAAGGCATAACTGTCCCCACGCACAGAGGGGTCACACACATGCAGTGACCAGTACACACTCAGCTGCCATCACAGCTGTCACAGGTGCAGATCCCAGATGTACACACCGCAGTCTACACTATAGCCCTCGAGACATCACCATGTCGTTGCTGCAGCAGTACACAGCCATACATTACCACAACACCGTGTGACACATGACCAGTGGACTGTACAGAGGTCTACAGCAACTGTGCAGGGTATACATGTACTGACAGGGTTCCAACAGGTGTTATGCATTGCAAGTATACCACTATACATGACCAGGTCAGCTCAAGACATACCAGGGGCCCCGGGTGTTACACAGCTGTGACACATGAGTGTTGCTGTACACCAACGAACACGCATGTTTGGATATGTCAAACATGTGATTGTAGTGGATGTGTGCATGGACCACACACAACACATATGTACATAGCTAAGCCTTTGCTGTCCCCCATGCAGAACAGTGGCCTAAGCAATCATACGCATGCAAATGGAAGGTGGGTCCATGTCTGTTGAATGCTCACAGTACAGGAGGTAGCAATGTCGATGGAGGACACATTCCCCTGTAGTAGTCGCCCATGACATCCATGATATTATACCACAGTCCATGTGTCATGTATGTCAACACACATGTCCACCAATAGCAATGCATACAAATATGGCTACAGGAGACACATGTAGGACTAACGCACATGTACAATCTGTACTGTGCATGCAGCAACCATGCATGCGCAGTGGCCAATGTCCTTAACACAGCTGTGCCCAACTACAACATGCAGTCGCAATGCAGCCCCATCATTGACACCTGTATATGGTGACATACAGACAGTACAGTTGGTTGTACATCACGTATGGAGGGATCTGTGTACATAAAGTGGTGATCCACCTGTGTAGATGTATGTGTGCCGGGGATGGCTCACAGGTGTGTCACACGCCACCCTACCATGCCATGTGCAAACAGTACGCTATGTCACTGTTACTGGATGGTGATGACTTAACGCATACACAGCGGTCAGGTGTAGCCAACTGTATGTCACGTGACACCTGTATCACTGACATCCTCCCGTGTGCACATAGCCACAAAATTGCCAGACATAGCGTTGGTACACATACTGCGGACAGTACCGCTGCATGTCTATCAAACGGATCATCATATGGCAGATGTATCATTCCCAGCACTGCCATGTGTGACCACTTGTGTGACCACATATGGTGGGGACTATGTCCCAGATGTAACACATCCCTGTATACCGTTGTAGAGATCTGTACATACTGCAGTGTGGAAAGCTTAAGGTCGGCAGGTGTGGTGCATCACACACATCGGCTATCCATACACACATCTGGTCACCACAGTGTGTGTGTGTGTATGTATGTATGTATGGCTGTCTGGTGCTTGGTGTGAGGGTGTATGCTACCATACTGTAGAAACAGGATCACTAACCCCTCATGGTGATGCAGTCTACTACCCTGTTGATGCCATTGGTCCAAGCCATACTGGCTACCTGTGCATGTCCCTTCTCTGTGCCACGTCGTGTGGGTGCAAAGTACTGCAAGGGTGATGACCACATAGGCAAGGGTCCACACATGAACACTATGGGGTGTGTTATAGTGCTGTAGACCCCGTGAATGTGGCCATGTACCTGTACTATGACAGGGTATTACTGCTACACAGTGTCGCCTCATGCTATCAGGTGGCCTCTAACGTCATCATTGGCCTGACCGCTGTGTACAACCTTTACACCATGTCAACATACCTGTAATGTTTCCTGGTATGTATGTCTCATCTCTGTCCGCTGTAGCCCGTTCAACTGACCACATGCTTCAGGTGCAGTATATGTGTGGACATCTGTGTCATGTTCGGACATCTGTGTCATGTTCGACAGTCCAACAGTCAGGTTGAGGGTGTGTTTAGCATGCTGATATTGCCATACGTGTCTGTGAGTACTCCACAGTTACACATGGAGGACTGCAAACACTGCTACCTGTAGGCACATGCCAGTACACCATAGGAGGGAACCAGGGCATTACCAACATGCTGTTACTGTTGTAACCGAGACACATACTGTGAACATATCACAATGTATGCTGCACCTGGACTACATGGTATGACTGGTGCATGTTGACAGTACACCACTGATGTCACATACACATCTCTCAATATTCACACATGTCCAATGCAACATACACATCCCTCAATATGCATACACAAGTAATGTTAGATACACCTCTCACATCTCAGTATTCACACACGACCAATACAACATACACATCCCGCAATATGCATACACAAGTAATGTTAGATACACCTCTCACTATTCTGTTCACCCTGTGCATCAGACTATATGAGCATATCCCTGCACCAATGGTGTGGATGACAGGGATGCAGCACAGGCTTCATCATATGCACAGGGTGATACTGTTTACCAGGGGCATAGGCTGCACCAATGGATGACATCATGTGTGCGGGTAAGGGCCAGTGATTTGACTGGACATGTCTGTTCCGTATGTATGTGGGTGTTGTGGAGCCCTACAGTTGTGTTTGCTGTGTGCGTGTATGTGTGCACACAGTTCTGTCATTTGTGAAGCCTACACAAGGGTATTATGGACAGCTCCAGATTGTACAGACCAGGTTGTACAGCTCACTGTGACCGGACACGGCCACGTGTCCTGTGCCTGCCAGGAGTTGCACGGGCACTACCAGGCAGAGGTACAGAATGGCTACTGTCCGACGACACATGGCCACTGGAACCGTGTCCTTGCCGGGAATGTCCAGGGCCACGTCCACGTGGCCTGCTGTGACCTGGTGTGGACATCGCAGCACCAGCTGCACTGATACTGCTACCAGCACTATGGGAGCAGCCATGTGAGGTGGCATGCTCACGTTGACCTGCACTAGGTGGTGTAGCTGGCCTACGTCCATGTGTCCTACACCTCACCCCTACCAGATGTTCCAGCACAGACAGCTCACGCTCACGGATTGCAATGCCACGGTTGAGGATTCTGACCATGTCACCCAATCGCCTGTCCAGAACATTAGCAAGCTGCTGTTGAGCACCTGCCAATGCCTGGATGTTGTTGTTTAGGGTACTGATAGCAGCCCTCTGCAGCCTCTGCCCTTCTCTGTTCTGCCGTTCGGCACATGCCTGTGCCACCATTACAGTCTGGAACATGCGTCTGGTGATCCCAGCTGCTGCGCTATGTCCTGCAGGTGCATGTCTGCCAGAGGTCCTCCTACAAGCAGCACCAGCCACATGCCTGTGTGGCACATCTGCAGTCAATATACTGCCACCATGGTGTGGAGACACACCTTCTGAAGCCACCACACGTTTCTGTTCAACGCTAACAAACGCTGACTGTCCTTCCTCTATGGCCACTGTAGATGCGGTATGTGTTGGCAGCTGAACTGTGTGCGGGGAAGAGGGGGACATAGCTGGGATGGCAACGGTTGGCACAGATTCCACCCCTGATATCCCTACCTGTACCTTGTGCATATGTTCATCACTGCTAGCATCTGTGGGGACACTATCAGATGGACCGCAGGAGGGTAACACACCTACATCACCTGTGAATGCAAAGAAATACTTTACATTACAATAGACACACTGACACACACACACACTGACACTCACACACACACTGACACACACACACACTGACACACACACACACACACACTGATACACACACACTGACACCCACACACTGACACGCCAACACTCACACTGACACACCATGCATGTGAGATGACAGATGGCATGCAGCATGCTTGTGATACAGCTGACAGCATGCAGCTCAGACATCAATAGTGTTTGTAAGCAGAGCCCTTGAAATGCACACTACAGCAGGCAGGTGTCATAACATTATCCATGCAATTCACATGATCATGGTAGTATGCATGCATCCCCGTGATACACCATGTGGACCAGAACAGGATAACAGTACACATGTGACATGTAATCTGCTGACATGTTCGTTAACATGCAAGCATGCCTGACACAATGGTGTCGTGACACATGTACAGCATCGTACTGGGTATCAGATTGCGGTGTTGTCCATATGCCCTACAGATAGAATGCATGTTGAGCAAATGTGCATGGGCATGGTAGGGGACTGGGCCGTCTACATTGCTGTACAGTGTGATGTACAGACACTGTGCCATTGCATGGCATCATGAGGTGTCTATATTGCTAAACAGTGCATGTTATGTACACATTGCATATCCAGAACTGCATGCATACCCATGACATACCTGTGGATTGTGACCTACGATGCTGAGGTGTATACACACCCAACCATGCTGTGTCATGTGACAGGTCACTGGAGGACATACAGATGACACCCCTGCATAATGACTACAGAGTGTTAGCTGCCTGGCAACCATGTCCACACATAGCAGACCTGTCACGTCACCATTTCACACATGACATTGATGTACCATGCACACATGGTGCACAGCTAACAGTGATGTCCTATGGCAGGGGGGAAAAGTACTGTTTCTGTGGCCTGGTGTCACTATCAGTGGAATCTGTGAAGGTGACTACCATCATGCTATAACACAGACATCATGTTCAACACATCTTATGAGGTACATGTCACTGACACCTCCACTAGCTGTGCACAAGCAGTTATGATGTGCAGCGTACCACATCACCTGTACAATCGGTCTAGTACGGCTGTACTTGGACCATGTGTGGACAAAGTGGGACAGGGTGTATCCACATCCCGTCTTCTGTGTGGCTACATGTCTCTGGCCATACCCCATGGCCATGTGTGCACATGTGTTGGTCATGTATGTGATATAATGTATGTATAATACTGGGTGCCTGGCAATCTACTAGTATTGTGATTGGTCCTTTGTGGTGGGAGGGGTAAAGTTGGCACTGAATCTGTCGACCAGTATACTGGCAACATCTGTTGGCTCGGTATAGGAGGTACCATTGTGCAACAGCTCAGAGCAAATCGGAGTATTGCTGTGGAGATTCTTTACATAACTATAGAAGGCCTTGTAGTCATCTTTACTATCTGCTGCAATTCTGTTTTCATAGCTAGCTTTAGAGGATTTGATGAGGTATCTCAACTTTTTGTTGAGGCTGATAAAGAAGTTTTTCCAGTCTTGGGACTTCACCTTATTCCTCATCAGTTTCCTCCTTCTGTTGTAGAGTTTGTTTATTGCAGGGGACCACCAGATTGGCTTCCTTTTTTTGGAGGAGAGCATCTTGGCTCTACTGGGTATGGTGAGATCCATGCATTTATGTACGTGTTCATACAGTGCATTGGTGTATGATTCTGCTGTCATGCAACTATTCTCCATTTGCATGGGTGCCGTGAAGTTAGCCACCTCTGTTTTTAGGAGCCCAAAGTTAGCTTTGGAGAAGTTTTTCATAGTGGTTACCTTTGCGGGGGTGTGGATTTCCAAGGTGATTAGTTTGTGATCAGATCTAACCAGGGAGGAGCTAACTACTGGTGTAGTGCAATGGTCGCCCACGTTAGTAATGACCAGGTCAAGGATGTTGCTGCCTCTAGTGGGGGTAAGAACAAGCTGGTCCAGGGCATTGAAATTAATGAACTCCAGGAAACATTGGGCAAGTGTATTGGAACATGACTAGTTTACCCAGTTAATGGAGGGGTAGTTGAAGTCGCCTAGTAAGAGAGTGTTAGGTTGGACCCTAATATTCTCCAGGGTGTTTAAGAACATGGAGTGCAAGTCTTGGGACATGGTTGGGGACCTATAGCAGGCTACGACCTGAATTGCTATCTTACCCAATGTTAGCTGCACCTGAAGTATCACGGATGCGTTATGTTGGGCTACATATTCCCAGCTGGGTGAGTTTCTCAATGATGCCTAAGAGGGGAATTGTGTTAAAAGCCTTGGCTAAGTCAAGATAGGCTGTATGTACTGTTTTGCCTTCATTCAGGCCTTTGGTGACATTCTCTAAGGAGTCCACCAGGTTTAATAAACATGACATACCTCTCAACTGTACAGATTTTTGAGAATGTCCAGATTTTTGGCTCATATTTTCGGTCTGTTCCTCATAAAATCTGTCTTTTTTCTGACAAATTACTGTGATGATCTCAGGAGTGAAATCACTAAATAATGGCATGCATTTGAGTTTCAGACTTCAAATCCTTCAGAAAATGTATGTTAAAACAAATCCTGTTACTCTAGCAACTTTCTAAGCTTATAAGTGTAATATTTAAAACATGTCCCTATTTTTGGGCCTTTGTCCTCCCATTTTGTCAGTCTTTCTCCAGATTTCTTGCACTGAGAGGTTGAGAGGTATGAAACATGATCTACCCTTAACTAAGCCAAGTTGGGTCAGGTCAAGAGTTTGGTCATCTATGTCTTTGTTGATAAGGTCCATGATGATTCTCTCCATGGCTTTGCAGATAAGGGTGGTTAGGCTTTTGGGTCTATAGTTCCCAAGGACAGTTGATGGTCCCTACTGTTGCTGTTTTCCACTGTGCTGGGACAAAGCCAGTACTTAGACTGTGGTTGAAGAGAATTCCAAGTGGTTCAACTAGGTCCTGTTTTAGACCATTTAGTAGACAGCCTGAGATGTTATCCAGTCCCATAGAGGCTGTGTTTTTGGCCATGGAGAGTGTGGTTATGACTTGCTCTTCGGAGATACTAGGTAGAGGATTGGTGAGAGGTATGCTTTGGGGTACGTCTGGTGGGGACAGGGTGGTAAAGATTGCACCACATCTGTCTGCTAGCAGGTTGGTGATGTCCTCAGTATGAGTTGTACCATCCACAACTAGTTTAACACAAAGCTGGGCCCTCCCTTTTAGATTTCTGACATAGCTAAAGAATGCTTTGTGATTATCCCTCACTAGAGATTCTATTTTAGCTTCATAATTGGATTTATTTCAAACTGTGGAGGGTGTCCTTCCTCTGCCAAGTCAGTTCCCTCCTGTTCTTGGACATTAGTTTCTTCTTCTTGTTGTATAACCTGTTTATGCTTGATGTCCACTAGGCTGGCTTGTTTCTTGTGAGGACCTCATTTTGATCTGTTCATGTACAGCTGAGTCTATGCATTTGTATAAGTGTTTATACAGGGCATTTGCATACACCTTGTATAGGAATCATTGCTGACAGTGGTAGCAGGTGGTTTGAAACTATTTATGCAATCCCTTAGGAGGCTATAGTTTGCTTTGCAGAAATTTGTCATCCTTTTTGCTGTTGGGGGGGGTCAGGTATGAACATTACTTCAAACAAGACTGATTTACGATCAGAATTTACCAGGGAGGGCAACATACAGGGGGTAGTGCAGAGACCCCCTACATTGGTCGCTTTGAGGTCTGAATGTGTTCAAGACATTGTAGCCTTGCTTGGCCGGGGTGCACTCTGCAGCCTTGAGCCATGTCTCCGTGACTGCACAGATATCAGCATCTTCCAAGGTACGGAGTGTTTCCAGTGAGTGCTGTTTCTGATTTAGACTCCTAGCATTAAGCAGCATAACCTTGAGTTTGTCTCTAGTGGATTTTTTTATGTCCGGAATTTTGTTGTTATGGCATTGCCTAAAAAAGGCACTATGGGGAGGCAAGGACCTTTGCCAGTAACTGAAAGCCAATAGGTGACAGGTAAAGACCATCTCTGGCAAAGTAGCATGGTCTGTCAACCATATCTTCCCTGGGTGACAGATACTGGATCCTCCTGGACTAACACTAGAAGTTAAGCCAATTGTTGAAGTCAATCATTTTTTTGTTTTATATTGAGGTATCATCCTGGGTGAAGATAGAATGCTGATTAGGGCTAGGGACATGCCTGCCTGGGACACAATCTGAGAGCTCAGTCATGTTTTTCTTCATATAGTCCAGTGAGGTACATCTCAAGTCATTCATTCCAACATGGACTATAACAGAGTCACAACAGTACTTGTTGTTGAGAGACTTGAGAGCATGTGCAATCTAATGGATCCTGGCACCTGATAGGCAGCTGACCATGACCTTCTTGTCCAACCTGGTGAGGGAGACATTTGTGTGTTTCACTATGGAGTCACCTATAACCAAGACATTTGGTTTTGAGGTGTTTAGCCTTGGGGGCTTATTGGCTTTGACATTGTGTGTATTATGTGTAGTGGATTCTGTTGGGTCTACAGTGTGTGCATTAAGTTTCCACTTGGAAAGTCTCTGATCTTTAGGTAGGCTTCTAGCGAGTACCTCCATATATGTGGGTTTATGTGCTGTGAGCTTGATATGTACAAGAGGTGAAGTGTGTGTGCTGACAACCTGTTTGATATCTGGTTTGTTATGCAAGAGAATTGATTCTAAATTCATAGTATAGCTACATCTCTCACATGTTCCTTGACTGGATATTTATCAATAGTCATCCCCATATGTACATGTCAGGGATCCTCCCCAACGACCCTAGTGACCACCTCATTACATACATAATTAAATACAAGGCAGTTAGCACCCATCTGCCCACCTACAGGTCTGTCAGAAGCAAGAAGAATTTCAACCCCACAAAATTCCAAACTGAACTCAAATTATGTAACTGGTCAGAGCTAAAACCCCTTCCCCTTGATGAGGCGGTAGTTTACTTTAATACTAAATTCCTAAACATACTTGATTCTCATGCTCTGAAACGGTCAATCAGAACTAAAACAAAAATCGCCCCATGGATTTCAAAAGACTCCAAATCTAAAATCATACTCAGAAATAAAGCATGGACCAAGTGGCGTACTACTAAAGCCCCCCCTAGACCACATTAATTTCCAGCAGTTAAGGAATGAGACAAAAAAATCCATCAAACTTGACAAAATAACTATTATTGCCATCTACAACAGGAACATCAAAACACCCCTCAAAAGTTTTGGGCAGGGGGGGGGGCGTAGCTAGGATGTAAACTGGTTGGCAGCATCTTTTCTCAGCTCTGCACTCAAAAGATATTTTTGACAGGAATTTTTAAAAACTAGATATTGTAGACAAACCTATTTTGTTGAATTACTTCTACTAATATCACTAGAAGTCTACAGTGCAAAAAATTTGGCTTTAAACATTATTTTTCCTGTCAAAAACAAGAAGGAAGGTATCTGAATCTACAGAAAATGAGCTTTTCTAAGCATACCACACAGGACCAGATGATGAAAAAGGAGATACAGTCTTTATTAAATGCTATACAAGACTTGTCAGTGAAATTTAACAAAATGAATACCAAACTGGACACTTTTGAGGAGAGATCTACAAAACAAATACAGCAACTACAAGAAATAATGACGCAACAGAAGTCTCAAATAGCTGACATAGAGAGATCCTTAAATGATACTGAGGGCAGACTCTCAGAACAAGATCTTCAGCTACATTTTTTATCACAACAAAATGCTTCATTACAAAATAAAATAGAGGATCTAGAGAACAGGTCCAGACGAAATAACCTTCGCATCTATGGGCTACCAGAGAAAACAGAAAGAGATAACATGGTGACTTTCCTTACTACCTGGTTACCAGAAGTTTTAAAATTGCCTGAAGCTCTTTTTTATGGAATTGAAAGAGCCCACAAATCCTTAAGAGCTGCTTCATCAACCATCAAATCAAAAAATCACCCGAGATCAATAATAGTAAAGTTTTTTTCATCACAGGACAAGGAACTTATTTTAAAAACAGCATGGTCAACTTCTCCAGTTAAATACAAAGACAACATAATCAGATTTGATAATGATTATTCTGCTGGAGTTATAACTGCAAGAAAAAAATGTCTCCCTCTGATAAAGGAATTGAAAAAAAGACAGCTTAAAGTCCACTTGCTGTTCCCTGCAAGAATAAAAATATTTTTTACTGAAGGTCCTAAAACTTTTGACACTCTGCAAGCAACAGTTTCTTATCTTTCAGCTAATAAAACCTTGGATAATGTGGAAGAAATGGATTTCTCCCAATTTGGGGTTAAGCGTCACTTAGAAAAAAATGAATGGAGCACTGCTGACAAGAAGAAGAAGAAACGATAAAAGACATATGAAAAACACAAACATTATTGTCTTCTATTTGCTCTGTAAGGCAAAAAAGTTCTTTGAAAGCATTCATGCTTTACACATGTGTCAGTCTTTGAAACAATATAAATACAAGATAAGCAGGACATTTTAAGCAAGGTAACATATCTTTCTCTATTACAGTGTAAATACTTACAGTCATGATTTTTCTAACTCTAAATGATGTTTAGATAGTTCATTTATAAATTACCCACCTTTTACTGCTAGTATAGAATATGATGTATTTACACTGACATATTAATGTGGTGTGTTTAAATGAGCATGATTCATTTTTATATTATTTACACTAAGCTGCATGAAATATCTAAACTGATGTATTTAATACACATAATAATATATAAAAACTGATAGTAATAACTGTCAAAAAGTGCCTTGAAAAGTAATTATCTATTCTTTGATGCTAAAAGTGCCTTTTTGACTAACAAACAACTGTTTGGCTTGTATATCTGTCCTTAACGTTAAGAAAACTAATAGAAGTTTAATGAGCTGGTGTTCAGTTTAAAAAAAGCCCTAAAAACTTCACTTACTTTGTTTTTGTCTTCCCGCCATGGTCACAAGCTGGGAACTCTTATTTTACCACCCCTGAATGAAGGTTCTTCAGTTAGAATCCATTACAGTGTGTTAAACCTTCTAACAGCACAAAATTAAAGTAAACAGTCATGAGTGATGTCAGCACTAAAACAAGACAGTATGGGTGTGGTGTCAGCTCCTAAGCTACTTAAAGTAACCAGCACACTATTTATGAGATGGCAAAGTGCTTTTACAGTTTTAACAAATATTAAAAGTACACTGAAGTACCTAATGAATTTAGAAGGTATCAACACATACATGACGTTTTATTATATTGTAATATTTGTTATTCATTTTGAATTGTACACACAAAGCTTAAAAAGAAGTATATCACTTGGAAGAAACTGTATGAATAGTTAACACATACAGACTTTACTATAATCTTTTCTGATAACATCACCCACGTAAATTACTATAATTTAACTTAATTTTATAAAAAATTAATATATTTAAGTCCTTGACTGGAACTATATAACATATTTGTAAACACACTGCAGCTAGTGTACTCAACCATAAGGATAGTAAGTCAATTAAGGTTCATGAATGTAACTATGTGTTATTAGGCATTTTAAGGGTAAAAAGGAGTTGCTGTTTAATTATCAAGATACTCTGTAAATATTAAATTGTTCAAGTAGCACAATCATTAAGCAGTAATGAGCAAGAAAAAATCTCAGTCTTGCTTATGATATTGTTATATATATATATATATATATATATATATATATATATATGGATATATATATATATATATATATATATATATAGGAAAGAACTGCTGAATTATAAGTATGCTTTTATTAAAGGCAAGTTATATTAATATTGAACATCCTCACTGAAAATGAATGGTTGTGTAGAGACACAGTAACTCCCATTATATAACCAAGGCTAAAGAGATTGTCTTGTATGTCTAAATTGATCAGCCTTGAACCTTAGATTGCAAATAGACATGCAACATACTTTTACTTATAATACTGAATATATATTATATAACATCACAAACGCTAAAGCCATTGTCAGCTACATCTCATATCAATCAGCATTAAAATATGATTTGAATAGCATAGGCATTTACTAACATATTGCTGTTGGTACCTGATATGTATATAAGTAACAGGTCTAATTTCTGTCTATGAAAGTAAATACCAGGCTGTGTGCATTTGTTAATTATGAAAAAAGAGTGTGCTATCTATTCTTTTTAATATCCTATAGGTATGTACTTGTTAGAGACACACACATGCTGCAAAGCTGCTAGTTATTGTATATTCATTAGTATATTTCTGACTGCAGTGTTATAGAGTTGAGAATATGTCTCTATATTGGGCATGTTCTCTGTTTGAACGTTGTATATTATCTATAATATGATATGGAGTACCCTCACTAAATTCAAAGAAGCCACAATAGAAGCAAATATTTATTAAAAATGGAGAATAGAAGGATGAAGAGAAAAATGAAGGAAAATGGTTGATGGTCATATAAGGTTATCTTTTCCTGTGTATGTAGAAGAGTTGACAGTAATAAGTACCAAACAATTGTGTTATAGCATATTTAAAGCCTACTTTGCTTCTCATATTTTCCAACCTTACAGTTATAACGCTGCAGATAAATCCTGTAATATCATAAGGAGTATGAGTTGCTATTTGACATATGACATATGTGGTACACTAGCGATGAAATATGCCAGTGGCACTAATAAATATATAGGAATTGCTAAGAAATATAGTCTTAAACTATATAATACCAATGCCAAAAACAAATTAGTAGCATTCATACCACTAAAATATGACTTTTTGAATTAAAAGAAAACTATAAGATTATTGATAAATGACAATACAAATGTAACAATATATTCATTGTTATGGATACTTTCTGATTTAATCAACTTGTGGCATGGTTAACTGATGCATATAATGCTTAACATTTTCTTTTTTATGTATGTATGCATATATGTGTGTATGTATGTATGTGTGTATATATATATATATATATATATATATATATATATGTGTGTGTGTATGTATGTATATGTATATATATGTATATATATATATATATATATATATATATATATATATATATATATATATATATAGGTAGACCATTACAATAAATTTGATACCTATGAATGCCACTCACACTATAAGGGAGATAGACAGCAAGCATATTATTTTTAAGATGCACAACCGTTATTGCTACACAAAAGATATATTAAAATAAAAGATTTTCCTTTACAATTTAAACAAAACCAAATAGTTAAGTATTAAATCTATGTATAGTTGTGTTGCCTTAGTGTTTTATAAAATATTAAAAATAGATAAAGACTGTATTTAAGTAATCTGTAAAGACAGATACATGTATACTTAAAAGATATATAAGATACTTTTCATTATAAAACTACCATATGGCGGGGCCGGGAGGATGCTGAAATGCAGACTTAGAGATCGCTTGAATGATTAGATCATTCAAGGATGAGATGTTTTTCTCATGGAGCGGTTTGGTGGTTGTTTATCTTATATTGTTCTCAGTTATGATCTTGTAATTTACTTTTATTGGGTGTCTATAATCTATTGTAATACTGTTGGAAGAAGAAAGAACAAGTCATTCTCTTCATGTACACAGATCTATACATTGTTACGAGTATATGAATATGGATAAAAGCAAAGCTAATATAAGTCCAATTGCAAAATGTATATCTCTTAATGTAAATGGTTTAAATAATAGCTGCAAAAGGGGAAGTCTTTATAGATATTTAAAGCTATGTGAAGCGCAACTAGTATTTTTACAGGAAACACACCTTACACAGGAAGACATAAATAAAATAAACAATAAAAATTATACAATACTAGTAAGTTCCACCTATAATCAGAAGCGAAGGGGAGTAGCAATTTTGTGGAAAAACACTACTTTAATGCCTAAAATCATAAACACGTTCCATGACAACTCAGGAATGTTTTGTCTAGTGACAATATCTATCAGTGAAATTATATATACATTAGTGAATATTTATTGGATACCAGGACTAGGTGTTAGAGTGGCCAAACAACACTTAGAAGACATTGTACAATATACCAAAGGCAATTTAATCATAGCTGGAGATTTCAATTGCATTATAAAAGAAACTGACACAAATACAAAAACTACACGTAAGAGATCACCTTTAACAAAGTTGTTATCCGAGTTTGTTGAAACTTTTAATATAGTTGACATAAATGAGTATGCTATCCCAGATTCACTATTCTTTACACATTTTTCCCATAGACATAATACATACTCTAGAATAGATAGAGTATACATAACAAAGGATTTAACCTCTAAATTAAATAAAGTCAAGACAATTTCATGTCCATTTTCGGACCATAACACTATAACGTTTGAGATAGACTTATGTTTCAAGAGAAGGATATCAGTAACAAGAATACCATCTTACATAACAAATCTCAAAGATTTTAAGGAATTTTATATTAAAGAGACACAAACATTCCTAGATATCAATCTTACAAAAGATGTATCTGAAATATATATATGGGATGCATTGAAAGCATACCTATATGGAAGAGTGGTGGGATGGTATAAAAATAAACAAAACAGTGGAATAAGGAATTAATGGAATTACAGTCAAAAGTAGATAATTTAAAGCTTGATATTCAAAATGGAAACACCAACTTAATAAAAGAACTAGAAGATACTAATAAAAAATACTCAGAGACGCTACACCACAAAACAATGATCAACTTAGAAAAAATTAGACTATGTTACTATTCAATGAACCCTAAAAACCAACGAAGAATAGCAAATAGGACTAAAAAGATTATTAAAACAAATCAAGTCAAGGAAATACATAATATAGAAACCAAAAAGAAAGTATCTGATTTAGAAGGAATACTAGAAGCTTTTAGGCTATTTTTTCATAAACTTAATAATCAAAATGAGAAAACAGAAACACATTCAGCATTGAAAGCTTTTCTCAAAAACAATGTTAAAGTTAGGTTATTAGAGGAGCAGGTACAACTAATAGATAAACAAATAACAATGACAGGACTTAAAGCTGAAGTAAATAAGCTAAAATTAAACAAAGCTCCAGGTATAGATAATATCACCCCAGAAATGTTTAAATTACTATCAAATGAGGCTTTGCTGTTGTTATTGAATGTCTTTACATCAGTTAAAAACGGTAAAGACATTCCTCCTTCTTGGAAGTACACATTAATATCACCAATTCTGAAACAAAATAAAGATCCCAGTGAATGTTCAACATACAGACCCATTTCACTTCTTAATATAGATTATAAAATTTTTATGGCAATACATGCTGCTCGAATAAAACAATTACTACCACTTTTGATAGAGGAGGATCAAACAGGTTTTATAAAAGATAGGAACACTTATGACAACATTAAAAGAATTCTTTCTTTAATTGATTATATAAATGTCACAAAAAAAACAAAATGAATGTTATTAGCTTAGACATAAATAGCGCATTTGATTCAGTGAACTGGGATTATCTGTGGTTAGTTTTAGAAGAATATGGCTTCTCAAACAACTTCACTTTGTTAATAAAATCATTATATGAAAAATCATTGGCTTATATAAAACTGGGATCTTGTCTGTCTAAATCTATTAAAATAACTAAGGGCACAAAACAAGGCCGCCCTCTTTCTCTGTTATTGTTTGCGCTAGTCATTGGACCCTTAGCAAATAATATACGTATGGATAAAAATATTGAAGGAATACAACTAGACAACAGCCTAGAGCTTAAAATTCAACTTTTTGCTGATGATATTTTAATTACCTTAAAAAATAATAATAGAGTTTAAAAGCATTATGGGACTCAATTCAAAACTTTCAAAACTTTTCAAGTCTTAAATTTAATGAGAACAAAACAAATGTATTGCTTATAAATACTAATAAAAAAGATCTAAATAAAAATACCATAAATATATCTCTACCGATAATATAATTAAATACTTGGGAATTATAATAACTAACAACCTAGATACTACAATTGAAACAAATTATAAAGAGACCTTAAATAATATTAAAAATCTAATACAAAGATGGAATAAATTCTTCTTTTCAATGGAAGAAAGGCTTTATATAATTAAAATGATCATATTTCCAAAAATTCTTTATGTCATACAAGCTTGTTCTTTGCCACCAGCTAAATCGCACCTAAAACAATTAAATGATTTAATGGTAAGATTCCTACGGTATCCAAAAAAAACAAGGATAGCTATGAAGTATCATCTAGATGATTGGGATATAGGTGGCATAGGTTTATCAGACATAGAAATATATTTGCATTCATCCATTATTAAAACAATATCATTATGGCTAAATACAGAATATACATCAAAATGGAAGCTAGTTCATGAGAGAATCTGGTTAAAATCAGGATTTGTAGTAGCAAAAAAGTATACAGATTTCATACCAAACAATTTTCTATGGCTGATGAAGGAATATATGATGATACATAAGAATAAAAATATAAGTTACAAATACATTACTTATACATTAAAAATTTTCCAAAATCTTATTAATAGCAATCCTGATATTAAAGCATGGTCATTTCTTTTATATCCAGTAGCGTACACACAAGGTAATATAATAACATTTAATATGGAAGTAGTCAACATGCTTAAAGAAAAGGGATTAATATATTGGCATCAATTGCTAAACTCTGGAAAACCTCTGACAATAGACCAGATTAAATAGAAATTAAATATGGAAGATAGTTCGTGGTTACATGTACAAGAATTAAGACAGTATATATTAAGCAAACAAGAAACAATGCAACCATCAATAAGACAAAATGTTCCTAACCTTATAGAACATATAATATTACTAACGAATCAACCCATTACTGGAAAGGGATACTTATAATCTATTTATAAAACAAACAAAAAAATAAAAATGCATAATAATGACAAAATATGGAATTATTATAGATCAGTTAATGGACATGTGCCAAATGACAGAGATAAAAACTAATTCTTCTCTCTCCAAAGCAGACATCACTTTCATTACATTGGAGACGTTTTACATGGCAATTCATACACAGATCTTATGTAACCCCTCATAAAATGGAACTTATGTTTAAGAAAAATATTGGCTGCTGGAGATGTGATTTATCAATAAAAGCAGACTGGCAACATATGTTCTATGAATGCCATTTGATTAAACCATATTGGGATAAAATAAATTATTTTCTGCAAATGGTATTCAATGATAAATTCCAGATTTCCAAATCTATTATTTTGTTTAATGCACCTGTACCTGACTGTGTGCCAAGAACAAAATATGTAATCTTATGGGCTCTCCTAGCTATTGCAAGGAAGAACATTACATCAAACTGGAAATCCAAAGCTTCTCCAACTTTTAAGCAATTCATGAATATGGTGTCAGCAGTATCGCAATTGGAAATGAACACTATTAAAGGAAGAACTGAAAGAACTACATCATTATACGTAGCATGGCAAAAAGTAACTGAAATACTGGAGAATAATGACTGCAGCAGATTATAATCAGGAAACAATTGTATAGAAAGTCAATTATATGTCAACAATAGACACCCTTGTAAATACTTTATTTTGGTTTTAATGTTTGATATCTGTTTAGAGGTTTTAGCCTACCTTTTTAAATAATTTGTAAATACTTCATTGTCATAAATAACCTGCATTCATGTTTTCTTGTTTTTGGAAATGAATAAAAATATTTAAAAAAAAAAGTTTTGGGCAGGTATAAACAATCTTCTCTATCCAGGTCACTCCTCCACTCCTACCCTGGCAGCATCCTGCCATAAAAGTTCTGAAGAAGTGGCAAATACATTCAATAGTTTCTTTACAGAGACTATCCAGTCCCTTGCCAGCCAATTAACTCCTAGTGGCTCTACAGTTAATGATCCCAAACCCAACTCTCTACTCTCTGTTAACCTACAACCAGTCTCTACATCCCTCATCCGATCCTTACTGAAAAAACTAAAGCCAACTACCCTTTCAGCCAACCTTCTCCCAGCTGAATACCTGCAAAAAGCTGCAGATGCTATAACATACCCATCTCTATCTTAATCAACAGAACCATAACAGATGCCACCATCCCCTCAGTCTGGAAAATATCCTACGGTATACCACTCCATAAAGGCGACACATCTACAGAACTATCTAACTATAGACCGATAGCCATATTGTCACCACTTGCCAAAATCATGGAGAAGTGTGTGCACAAGCAACTCCTATACTATCTCAATCAGAATAAACTCCTGACCAACTCACAAAATGGTTTTAGACCCCCTCCACAATATGTCTACTGCCCTCCTCTCTTTTACCAGTGTAATTAACCAAAATTGGAATAACAACAAAATATCTTCAGCCCTCTTTCTGGACCTGTCCAAAGCCTTCAATATGGTTAACCATCAGCTACTCATCCACACTCTGCAAACCTTATCCTTAGATAACCAAGCTCTCCAATGGTTACATGCCTACCTCTCTGGTAGACAACAAGCGGTACTATGGCAGAACAAGCTCTCTTGCCTGTTACCTAATACTAAGAGTTCCTCAAGGCTCCATATTAGGACCTCTTCTCTTTTCAGTCATTATTAATGATCTCCACACAGCCATCCCAGATGCTACCTGCATTCAATATGCAGATGACTTTACAATGGTATGTTCTGACACCTCTCCAATAAACTTAATATCAACAACCCAGAATATATTCACCATAGTTGAAAACTGGCTTTCTGATCATTGCCTGATCTTAAACCCAAACAAAACCAAACTACTACTTTTCTCTCCCATTTGTAAATCCTCAACAACATCCTTTACCATAAAATCTAATGACGGCACTATCATCTCCCCAGACCCCTATACGAAACTACTAGGAGTAACTATTGATAACAATCTTAGATTTGACATGCATGTTAACCAAACCATCAAATCCATAAACAAGAAACTTGGGTCACTGTAGAGGATAAAATCCTTCCTAACTCCAAGGGCTAGAGCAACCATTGCCCGCTCTCATCTTCATTCTACCATTCTTTATGCCTCTCCCCATGCTTACTAACCTTCGCAAATCTGACCTTAAAAAACTCTCCAGTTGCTATAATCATACCGCCAGATTTGCAGCTGACATGCCCTATAGGACACACCACTGCCTTAACTTAAAAAACCTTGGCTGGATAGAACTTCCAAGCCTTCTCCAGCTAAACCTACTTATAGAAGCATTTAAAATTCTCAAACAACCAGACAACACCCCTTCACTGAAAAATATAATCATCCCATACAGCAATCTAAGCTCACTCCGCTCATCAAATAGACTGCTTGTCCAAACAATCAAATCCTATAATTCAGCTGGTAATTCTCTATTCGCAAATGCCGTAGGTAAAATATGGAACTCTCTCCCTCCCAACCTTACTCTTGTGACCTCATAGCCCAATTCAAAAAGAGTCTTAAACTTCATTTCAAATCGCATTGGCTATGTCCATGCTCCAGCCCTAATTAGCTCCTTCCTTTAAACTAGGGTACTAACATCCTCTGGCTCACTCTAGTAGAGAAACTAAACCTTTTAATTATGGAAATGATCTAACTCTATACTCGTTGACTGAATCTGACTATAAATAGATGCCTTTATTATGATGGACATAATTTTGTAAATGTTTACCTGAGGTATGGGTCCTGTAATCACAATAGGATCTATGGATAGAAACTAAACTCATAATCTGTATTTGTCATATCTTAAGCTAGCATGTTTGAACAAGTCTGTAAAAAGAAAAGTCTGCAAAAGAATTTCTGTATTTGTTATAGCTATATCTAGCATGATTGAACAAGTCTGTAAATTTTTCTAATAAATATTTTACTATATGTAACATTTTTCTAATTATCTATGTTGGAGTTTTTCTCCCCAGGCATCTGCTGAAAATGGACATGTATCCAATTGGACTATCCCGGTCAACAAATGTAAAATAAAATAATAAATAAATAAATGTTATATTTGTTTTTGGCATAATTGGTTGTCGGTATATATGAAACAATTGCTACATTGACTCAGGATGCCCATGTCAATCAACATGGCTGGAGAAATGGTGGAAAACAGTCCATTATGGCAGGTATATACTGTAGTAACTAGGGGGGGTGGGCTAGATGGACCAGATTTTACTGTAACAAAACGTGGCTATTCTATAGAGGGCTAGGGGTATAAATCTGCATCAGTACTTCATAATGCACAACTGAGTTGCTGGCAAGGTAGTAGTATGCTACTGTGTTGTGCACAGTGAAGCAAGGGAGCTTAGGTAGGTTCCCTAGCAGATATCCAGGGAAAATTGTCTTTCTAGACATTTGCTTCTATGCACAGTTATATACCGCAGCTGTGCCAAACCCCACTGTGTGATGCTCAGCTATGTGCAAATGCAAGGCTTAAATACAAGTGAAGTTAAATGATTTTAAAACAAAGTAACCAATGGAAAAGCCCAAGACTGGAATGTACTTAGAACCAGGGCCGGTGTTAGCATTTTGGGGGCCCCCAGCAAATGTCAAATTGGGGGCCCCATAGGCACTTCCAGTGTATCACCCTGTTACTACCAACCCTCGTCAGCAACCTTTAGTTCACACTGCAAACTTTTAGGAGTGGTACACACAGACAGACCTATAGCTGTAATGCTCTTACATTACAATAGGCCTGTGTACCACACTATGTTGGCCTGTCTCACAAAAAATAACACTTCCAGTTACTGGCATTTAGTTGGAACAATTACAGCAACTCTATGTGCAAGTCTGGACATAAGTGAAATGATGCTCTAGCCCTTCTGTTGCAACACCTACACACAGACACACACACACACACACACACACACACACACACACACACACACACACACACACACACACACACACACACACACACACACACACACACACACACACACACACACACACACACACACACACACACACTCTCTACATCCTCCCCTAAGATCCCCCCAAGGGTTCCCGTACCATGCACATTACCTTGTTTCTTCCTTTTCCCACATTTTCCTTACTCTCCAGCTTTTTCATGAAGCCATGACTTTCTATATGCTCTGAAATACATTTTAAAGTTTCTTTTTCTTTTTACACAGCCTTTTCATCCAGTGATGGCTTGAACACACATTATGATTAAGGAAATAAATTCACTGTTGCTGTTCAGCTTTAGTTTTCCTTACATACTTTCAACATACCTTTCCTGACCAAGACAGCACAGTAATAACCATTCAGGAAATAACTCAAATAAACCAGAGACCAAGAAGGCTAGGTTTACAGAGGGTCTAGGATGCATTTTAGAGCATTTTTTCAGCCTTTTAATCCAATGGTGGCCTAACAAAAATCATGAGAAGGAAAATAATTTCAGTCTTATTTTTTCTTTCTTTCAAAGAACTCATAAGTTGTGCCCAAGGCTTAATGTTCAAAGCTGACAAAATAGTAGCTCACAATAAACTAACAAGCCAGTAGTTGTGGGAATACATAGGTCTTATCTGGGAATACTGCCTGGCTCCCTAACTCACCCAAAAGACAGTCACTGCCTATGCATCCCTCTGGTGTTAGACTGGGATAAAACCAAAGGTGTAAATTGCCTTAGTCATATAGTTGAAGTGAATGCTGATATACACACATACATAGCATGACTCCTCACCCCTAACCCTCAAAGGCAGACACATGTATATGTGCCTGATGTGTGACTGTGAGGAAAGTAAAAAAAATAATGATCACTGTAATACATTCTAATTTCTTGTCCCTAGACAGTACACCACTCCCACACTTATGGTAACCTTCTTTGTACACCTGTGAGATCTGTCAGAAAAGTAAAAGAAACAATGACCACACTGTCCTCACCTCAAACACAAGCTATACTGACCTCATGTGTGCAACTCTAAGGTTTAACTGTGATGCACTTTAAAGAATCAGTAACCACACAATCCCTAGTGCCCCCCCCCCACAACCTATAAGAGTTTTTTGCACACACCCACACATCTGTTCAGGACTGGCTTTAGAATGGGTGTGGTTGAAGACAAAGGCTATTATAAGTTTTATCCTAAAAGAGTCATATCACACCACTGTTCTGGTTAAAGTGTGTAATCAACTGATATATTTGTTTCTTTTCATTTTCCCCCAACCAGCAACAGCTTTTTTGGGAGCCCCCACAGAGTCAAGGATGATTAAGGAAGCCCCCTGTATCCATTTATACAGACTGGGGAGTGAGGGCCACTAGACTCTGAGAAGATCTAAGTGTCTGAATGTAATGTGATATATTTTATGCCTTACTTTTGAAATATAATTACTTGCTAGGTACATTCTTAACTGATACCCTTAAGAATAATGTATGTGTCCTGGCATTACCGGGTGTGTGCACAGAAAAAAAAAAAGTAATATTTTACATACACATGCGCGCACACACACACACACACACACACACACACACACACACACACACACACACACACACACACACACACACACATGTAGGCATAAGCCATAGCAGTACTAGTTTTGTACTTATTTCAGCAAACACTGTGTAACACTTGTATTGTCACACCAGATCAGTGAATGCTATTTAGCAGTCGTCAGACAGCAGCATGGATAAGTCACTTTTATGTACCTCATTGAGGAGTAATGCATATCTGTCACTGTCCCTGATTTCACAGACCTGTCACTGTCTCTGATTTCACATACCTGTCACTGTCCCTGATTTCACAGACCTGTCACTGTCCCTGATTTCAAAGACCTGTCACTGTCCCTGATTTCATATACCTGTCACTGTCCCTGATTTCACAGACCTGTCACTGTCCCTGATTTCACATACCTGTCAGTGTCCCTGATTTCACAGACCTGTCATTGTCCCTGATTTCACATACCTGTCAGTGTCCTTGATTTCACAGACCTGTCAGTGTCCCTGATTTCACAGACCTGTCACTGTCCCTGATTTCGCAGACCTGTCACTGTCCCTGATTTCACAGACCTTAGCTGATTTTGCTCATACTTTTGCTTTGTCCTTCATAAAAAGTTTGATTTGCTGGTAAATCATTCAGGATTACAAATAGTCAATAAATCCAGACACCGGAGTTTTATGCTTATTGTCCAAAAATGCATGTTGATGCAAAAGGTGTTATTCTAGTAACGTTTTATGTGAATTAGAGTAATATTTAAAATGTGTTCCTGATTCTGAGGCTTTATTCTGCTATTATTTTTGGCACTGCACTGAATTCATAAACAAAGAATTTGAGAGTTGTAGTATCTGGTGTTCCGTAAGTATTTGTAAACCTCTCTGAAAGAGAAGACTATCCTTGATGATCGGAAGCATCAGCTCTTCTTATAAATCCAAAGTTTACAATGTGATAAGTCACTCTGAGCTGTTGATCTCTCTAGTGTTTACCCTGCTCATGTTCATGATCAGCTTTATCCTAACAGGGTCATATCACAGTCCTGTTCAGGTTAAACAGCATAATCAGGAAATTAATAAATTGTTTTTATTCTTCATTTTTATTCAACCAGCAGCAGCTTTTGTGGGGTCCCCACACTGTCAAGGATGATTAAGGGGGCCCCCTGCTGCCATGAGTATTGCAAGGAACTAAAGCTGGCTATGTAGTTAGTTTTAGTGGAGAAAATGTCCAACAGCAGGGTTTAACTAAGTTAGAAGCACAATGTCAGTGTTAAAATATTTAGTAGAATTGTGATGCCTGTTGCTTGATAAAACACTGTTACTATAACCAAAAATATCTTTGAATTTTAAGGGAAATATAAATAAGAGTTATTACCCACCTGGTGTATTACATATACAAGATTGTTGTACTAGCTTTTGTTGGTTTGACATACATGTTGCAAAATATCAGGATAATATAACTTGCTATAGTTGGGTACTCTGCAGAACTGGGGCCCTCAGTGACCGAAGGGTTCGCTGGTGCCTAAAGCCGACTATGCTTAGAACAATGTCACTAGATACTGCTGTAGAACATTTTAATGTATTCTTACTGACCTTTACTCATTACCACTTGGCCAAAAAAAAAAAAAAAATTAAACCCACCAATATGATGAGCATGTACAGGACCAGGCTTGGTTAAGATGTTGTTTAAGCAGTGGTTTAAAACTAGTGAGTTTATCGGAGAGTTCTATTTCCATGGGGATTGTGATGCCCACCATTGCTACCAGTATGTGATGGCCACCAATATGTGTTATGCCCATGCTGGGCCAGTAATCAAGGAGCCTGACTCCACACCACTGACACTGGAGAGAAACTTGCACTTGGAATACAAATGTTCACACTCAGTATTTCCAAATGCAGACATCTCTGCATCAACTACAATTTCCCTTAAGAGCACACAGGGAACACAATCAGTCCAGGGTCTGTATGTCTTTATATCTGTCTCCCTCCAGATCACCAATAAGACTCCCCACTGGTACAGCTGTAAGGTTAAGTCCTCAGCCGAGGCTCCAAGCGAAGTCCTCCAACACCCTCTCTGTAAACCCAGTGCTTCGTGTCCCTACCCCAGTTAGATGACACACACACTCTGAGATTGAATTTCCACACACATACCCACCCACCTGGGAAAGGCTGGCACAGAATATCCACTCTAACAACTTTGCCCAGAATATAAGGTAGTTATCACTGCCACCAGTGAGTTACTATAAGGTGCTTAAAAGGGTATCCAATTATGCTGTGTAATATTAATACTAATGCAAATGGTAGTAGTACACCAAGATGGCTAGGCCTTCTGGAGTGGCCTACACAGTGCCCCAAATAAATATAAGCACCCTCCAAGGTTAGATACTTTTTACAAGGACTAGCCACAATAAAAGTTTTAAATATATTTAATAATAAATAATAAGTACATGAACAAAATCACTGAATTGGCCATGCGCATGAATGGTAGTTCGATGTTTAGTAGTAGATGACATGGCATTCAATGTTTAGCTGTTTTGATTAGGTAATATAGACCCATTTTGTAGTGCAGGGTACTTATCTGAATGATGAAAGAGTTTGTGGGCTGTAGTCAGTTGTGAATATATTAGACAGTTGTGCAGTTCACCCCAGTTAGATTTAATGGTGTGCAGTATATGGTGGTCATATTTGAGACTGTTATCTATTATAACACCTAGACGTTTAATGTGAATTACAGTTTCAATGACAGTATTATTCGCTGACTATGTTAAAAGATTGCTTTTCATTTTGACAACTTTTTGAGGTGAAAAGCATTAACTTAGTTTCCTTGGGGTGGAGTAAGAGGTTTGGTTCTTTGAGTCAGGTTTCTACAGAGGAGAAAGATATCTGGGTAATGTCTTGGAGCTTATTTATTGTTGAGGCTGTACATATTAGGTCAGTATGCAGATGACTGAACATTAAACTAGCGTGGCGAGTAGAGGTTATTAATAAAATATATTAATGAGAAGAGGACCCACAATAGAGCCCTGAGAGACACCTGAAGTCACTCGTTGAAAGGATGAGTAGGTTTGTTGCCATTTAACGACTTGTTGCCTTCCAGACAGGTAACTAAGGAACCACAACACAGAGTAAGTCCTACTGAGGAGTTGAATGAGAAGTTGCCACTGTGAGACAGTATCAAATGCCTTTGACAAGTCTAAGAACATGGTGAACACAAGCAGGCCATCATTTCTATGTTGGTTTATTACATTTAAAATGTAGTAGAGCAGTAGTGGTGCTGTGCTGTTCTGTGCTAGGGCCTAAAGCCATATTGCATTTCTGAGAGCAGGTTATTTGAGGTTAGGCATTGCATCATCTGCATTTGGATGCATTTCTCCAATAATTTGGAGCGGGGAGAATCCCTATTGGTCTGTAGTTAGACTGCGTTGATGTTCCAACTGTGTGCAGTGATATCATGTAGGATTTTTTTCCACAGTGATGGGACGTATTTTTCTGTTATGGGCCTACTAATTAGTATGGACACAGAGACAGCTATGACTTCTGCAGCCATTTTTAGGCAGTCTGATGGTAGTTGGTCTACAGCTACAGAAGTAGATTTTAGTTTAAGGAACAACTTCCTTTCAAGTGAGGTGGACAGGAGTAGATTGAAGGGGGCAAATGTGTTAGTGTCCAAGACAGATAATATTGATTGTATGAAGTAGGAATTAAACTCTGTGGGACTAGAGTCTGTCATATTGTCTGTTTTTGGAGAGGGACTAATGGTCTTGCCAGGGTGGAGTAGTGATAACCAAAAATGTTTTGGGTTGTTTATACATTTGTCTTGTAGGCTGGTATAGTATGTTTGCTTATCCAGTTTGGCATGGAGTTTTACAAGGTTTCTAAGATTGCTGGAGGGTATTTTGAGTTCTATTTTTATACCATTTTTCCAGGCTTTATTCCTTTTTATCATGATATTTTGTTTTCTTTATCAGCCATGATGTGGGGTCAGACTTAATCTAGCACCAGTATGTAATAAAAGAGTAAAGGTCTGGCACCTCCCATATCCCCCTAACTAAATATACCAACTCCGAGGTCACACTTCCACGGGGGTAAGGGGCAAAGTTCAACATGGTGGCCAAGTGGTTACGTACCTGGAGTTGGAAGTCAGTGTTCCAGGGCATAATTGTTCTGTGGTTGTTGGCTTTCTTGGGTTGGGATTTTAAAAGTCAGCCTTCTGGTATTTCGGTGTTCTGAAGTAGACCCCTCCCACACACACACACACACACACACACACATATATATATATATATATATATATATACACAGTATGTATGTATGTATATATATATATATATATATATATATATATATATATATATATATATATATATATATATATATATATATATATATATATATATATATATATATATATATATATATATATATATATATATATATATATATATATATATATATATATATATATATATATATATATATATATATATATATATATATATATATATATATATATATATATGTGTGTGTGTGTGTGTGTGTGTGTGTGTGAGAAATAAGGAAGAGATGATGGGAGGTGTTATAGGTAAACGGGGAGGCAATGTAGTTTACAAAATGTCTCAAATGGATGGATATTCGCACATTAACTGGAGGAACACAGAGTAGCTAAATGGTGATAAGAGGTGTGGACAAGGCACAAGTGGTGGATATACAACAAAAGGGGTATACCTGGGTGGGGGATGGGCAGAGTTCCGACTGCTGTCTGGCTCAAAGGACTAATAGTTCAACCCAGAAGATGATTCGTATGGGTCAGGGTAGCCAGTAACAGAGACCAGGTCCTGCTATGGTGGCCTGGTGATAGAGGCCTACCAGTTAAATGCATCTGCAGTTCTCTCCAGGAGAGGCATGCTGGTGATTAACCAGTGCACCATCGACCACGTTCCACTCGCACTGCCCAGTGCACCATCAACCACCTTACATACCTCCTGCTACATTGTGACACCTGGGCAGCAGCAGGTTTTCAAACTGGGCTGCCTGCTTGGAAGAGGCCAAAATCTGTTTCAGTGAGGCACTTCCAGCTCTCTCACCCATCACAGCTGCAGCCTCACATAGCAGGGTTCAGCTAAGGTTGACATGCCTGTGATTTGTTGTCATCATCATGACATGCAGGAGGGAGGCAATGGGTAACATTAGTGATGTCTTACAAATGGTAAAGTCAATACAGTACGTTAGTATGTAATTTATAAACTAACCAGACCATTCAAGTCTCTGCTGCCTCAACAGCGAACATGTCTGGTCCTTCACTACGCTTTTTCTGAAAGACACAAGGCTCATCATCAGACAAGGGTGTATATAAGATACAGCCATTAGTGCAAAACTACACTTTCACTCGTATGTGCATGATAGCAAAAGCATGGAAATGTGTCAACAGCCTCACAACTAACCACAACCCGATATGTATGTGCAAAATACAGTCTCGCTATTGAATAAGTACTTCTACCTCTTGGAATAAACAACTATGACTTTTAAAAAACAACTCTTCAAGTAAGTTGTGAACTTTGAATTTTTGAATTAACTACTGTTTATCCCTGATCATGGTTCCGGTCACTTTTTTGTTTTGCTAGTCTTCCGTTATTAGTAACAGACTTGTCACTGGGCTAATACTGTTGTTTTATTTTTAAATTGTAGGTAACTGTCAGCTGTAACAGTGGCATAGCATAGAGCATTATATTGCAGTCTTATGAAATACAGCCTTCTTTTCACATTTCCATGAAGTTTTAAGGAATGCCATTATAGGAATGAAATGTATGCAGTTGAAAAGTTTCCTAAGACTGGGTTACAGCGTATGCTATTTTTTAATTTAATTAATCATTTTTTTTTTATTTTATTTTATTTTTGTTAACCGGGAAAGTCCGACTGGACACAGGTCCATTTTCAGCGGAGGCCCGGGGAGAAAAGCTCCATGATACAATACAATATTAGATGAAAACAGTACAAAGCAATTCTTAACATTTATAAGTAGTACAGAGGACCATTTACCTGGCATGTGATAACTAGAAGAATATACAGTCAGTACTCTAGTAGAATATACAAGTAGTACAAATAATACAAATATATATAAATAATTTTTTTTTTTTTTTTCCTTCAGAATATTAGTAAATATAAAGTTGTAATACATTTATGCTTTAGTGTAACTGAGAAGTAAATAAATGTCCATAGTGGCATAAAATAGGATAAAGGTATAGGTATAGGATGAGAGTAAGATAAGCTCTGTTAGGTATTGTGTTAGTCTAGAAACGGATTAGAGTGTTTTTCAGGTAAGGGATATAGTACAGAACAGTACAAGTGTTGGAATGTTTACTGCTTATAGATTGATGAAATGTTAGGATGAATCTGTGGGATAGCAGTAGAGCTCAGTAAAGGAAAATGTTGTAGTGTAGCATAGTCCTTGCAACTGAGCATAGATGTTGCTACCCTGGGGTATAGCAAGAGCAGAGCCAGATGTTAGAATAGTAGGATTTCAAGAGGTGTTTGAAATGGGTGCAAGAAGTAGTGCTGGTTATATTGTTTGGGAGTGAGTTCCAGGTTTGTGCTGTTGTGCAGGCAAAGAGAGATTTACCTGCTTCATTTTTATGTCTGATTACTTGAATGAGATTTTGGTTGCTAGATCTCAGGGCTCTAGTGGTGGTGTAGGGCTTAATTAGTTGTTGGAGGGCAGGAGTTTTTTCAGGGTAGTAGTAGAGTTTATGTGCAACTATGGCTTGATTGAGTCTAAGTAGCTGAGGAAGTTCCAGCCACTTGAGTTGCATTAGGGAAAGACAGTGATGGGATCTATTTGAGGAGTCTGTTGCAAATTTGGCAATTTTGTTGTAGCATGATTCCATTTTGTGAAGTTCGGTCCGGTGAAGGTTAGTTAAGATAGGGGAAGCATAGAGAAGGATAGAGAGGAGATGGCTTCTTGCAATAGTGGCTTTGGTCTGAATAGTCATGAACTTTTTATTTCTATAGAGCAGACCCAGTTTTCGGTTGACCTTTTTGATGGTTTGTGCTATATGGATATCATACTTTAGGTGGTTATCAATGTCAACTCCTAGTAGTTTGGTGTGGTTGGTTGGTGTGATTTGAGTATTGTTTTTGGAGCATATAGTGAGGTTATAGTCAGAGTTGGATGATCTGCCAGGGGTGAATAGTATTAGTTTGGTTTTCTTTGGGTTGAGAAGAAGTTGTATTTTAGTAAACCAGGTTTCAGCTAGGGTAAAGTTGTATTGGGTGATGGTGTGTAGTTCCTTAATGCTGGTGGCAGCACAGGTTATGGTAGTGTCATCAGCATATTGAACTACTGTAGCAGTGGGTAGTGAAGAAGAAATGTCGTTAGTGAAGAGGGAGAATAGCAGTGGACCAAGGATTGATCCCTGAGGGACTCCTATGGACACTGGTAAGAGAGGGGACAGCTTTTCTTGCCAGAGAACTGCTTGTTGGCGTTCTGATAAATAGCTGCTGAACCAGAGTATGGTGGAGGGGCAAATATTGAGACTAGATAGAGTATTGAGGAGCAGATTGTGGTTAACCATGTCAAAGGCTTTTGATAAGTCGAGGAAGATGGAAGATACGAAAAGACCTTGGTTTCTAAAGTGATTGACTGTGTTGGTATAGGATAGAAGGGCAGTGGTTGTGCTGTGGGAGGGTCTGAAGCCATGTTGGGAGTTGGATAGTAGTTTATTTTGTTGAAGATATTGCATTAGTTGCAAGTGGACAACTCTTTCTAGAATTTTGATAAGGGTGATAGTATGGCAATTGGACGATAGTTGGTTAGCTCTAAGGAGTTGATGATATTATGATAGCTGGATGGTAGTTGGTCTGATCTCATGATCTATTTGATGCAGGTGACCCTACAGACACAGATCTGGCAGTGCTGTGGGACCTGGCCTCAAATGAGAGGTTTTGCTAGGAGTAGATGACTGCTGATTTATTCTTCATGAAATATGTTGTGTTTGCCCTCCCCACTACTTACAGTACTTTCTTGAAGCACCTGAAGTCCTATTTGATCTGCCCCACACATGGCTAGATAGTACCCCATCCTCTTCCCTTCCAAGACTGACTCCTACTTGAGGCTGGTAAGTCCTAACTAGTGTAAGAATGCAGGCATCCATAGGTGCTTTGCATGCCACCATACTGTGGATCAATGTGATCATGGAATTCTCTCTCCTCTCTGCTATTTCCATATAGTGCTGGAAATCTTCACATACACCCTAGAGAACTCTGACCATTTCTAGCTGGCTCTGTGTGGCAGTACTCTGAACCTTAACAATGCTACAGCACATTTTCTGCTGGGAAGCCAAAGCTTTACATGTTTCCTGGGCTAGCTGTGACAAATTCCGGAATAGAGGCCACTCTGTGAAAGAGTCACTGTGGACACGGTTACCTCTGAATTTCTGTCACCATCCTGAAAGTGTTCATCTGGGTTTAGAGGTGATAGTGCAGAGATGCATGGGGTTTCTCCCTGTACAAGTTGCAGTGTAATGTCAGCCTGGGTTTGACTTTGTGATGCATAGTGTGTGACATCCTGCCATTAAATTTGGGGACAGCGTGCCACTTTTCTCAGGCTGCCTCATAAATATAACTGTGTCATCATCATCACCATTATCATCAGCAGCAGCAGCAGCCATTCTGCTGCTGATATCATCCAAATTTAGCATACTGGAACTGTTTTTTTTTTTGTTTGTTTTTTTGCCGCTGTCCCTGTAAACAGTAAATTGAATACATTATTAATAAGTAGCATACACTACTGTATGCTGCGTAAGTAGGTGTGAAAGACATTTACCATGCTACTGCCGCCGCTGTTATTCTGTGCAGAAGTGGAGAGTTAACCTCTTAGTAGTGATTGCCATGTATTAAATGTAACCTTTGTATTACAGAATTCATTTCTTATAAATGCGTTACTATTTTTAAACCAACCTTCCTGAACAGACTTGTATTTTTGCTGCAGACATTGGTAATAACCACAATCCACACCATCTCTGATTCCAGTCCCATCACCAATCATCCACAGTAATGGAGAGGTGGTATTCCTCATGTGGTGTTAAAGGGATAATTATAGGAATCCCTCAGTATGGTCTGGCACATCTATTATAATATTTGCCCTCTTCTTGCATTGTGTTAATATACAGTTACCTCCACTAACAGCATTTATATCTGTAACCACTTCATGCCCGGTCTGTGCTGTCTCAGCTTGTTTGGGTCCCCTTTTCCAAAAATAAATTTGCCATATGTCATAAGGGCTGCCATGAGAATGCGGTTCTTTGTATAGCTAAAGTCATCCTTCCTATGCCTCAGTGCCTGGTTTTGTGTCATTATTGCACCTAAAATAATATGCCACAGTCATACATATTACACCTTTGATGTAATAATCTGTCATACAACACAACAATAATGCAAGTGAACAACACAAGTTATGTGAAACAACACCCATATTTATATACACATGCAGACCCTAAAACAGGAAAGTAATGTTTGCATCATCATAAAGACATTCACAATACTAAGGCCAGCAGTTTCTTAATAGACTTGCATCCTTCCCCTAATACTTCCCTGTATTTAAACCATAATATTTCATTCAGGAATATCAGAAAACTCCCAGCAAAGCACATGGTTTGTTGTGCCATCCAAACATCCTTAACAATTCAGTGCTTTATAACTAAATCACTACAAAGGTTTAATTCTACCCTGTATGCACAATCACTATGTCAGCAAAATGAACTTGTCTTTCTCATTGCTCACTATGCATTTTCACTACCACTGCAATGAATTTCCTTTTCTAAAAAACAGCTTTTCAGTATTCACATAAATCATCCAAATCTGACGATCAAATCAGTAAAGCACACATTCCATCAATTAAACCCAGTATTCTAACATCATTATGAAGTCTTTGTTAATACTGCCTAACATTTTTAATAGTTATTGCTTACTTTACCAATTCCACATTTTCCTAAACCATTTGATGTATAACTCAAATGATCGCAAGTGAATATGGCAGTCTTAAACTTATTTGCATAACTTCAGGGTCATTTATACTTTTTTATGCAGTTTCGGTAATTTTACCCTTATCTCTATGACCATAATAAAACATGAAAGTGTAAGGCAACCTATTTGTGTAACCAGGCCTTAAATAGTTGTGAACATGGCCTCTAGTACGTGTGAATGCATTGTGGATGATGGCAGAGTCCTCGGCAGTCACCAGCAATCTCCAAATGGCTATGAGAATGCATGAGCAAACTCAGTTATTCTGTAAAGTCACAATGTTTAGAAAAGTGCAAATAGAGTCCTATGCATGTCGGTTTGCATATCCATGAGGCATAATCCCTACCCATCCAACATAATCTGGTACAACTTGCCACCTCATTTACTAAAAGTTGGTAATGAGACACAGGAAGATTATTTCTGCAGAAATAAACAATGCAAAAAAAGCTATGCTGCAGAAGGAATGCATAAATAAATGATTGCTTCCTCACATTCAGGTGTAATACTCCAAAAAGATACTAACAACAACAACAACAGGAAGGCACAAAGCAGCAACAAGTGTAATTAATATTAGAACTAATGATTTAATTAATAACTTTTACCCGCCATATAAATGAAATGTGACTGCATTTCTTAAAAAAATCTAGGTGACTAAGCATTTTTAGTAAAACCAAACATACCAATAACCACAGTACCAGGTCTATCGGTCTAATGCCCCTGCTTGTTAACTGGGTTGGTTAGGGTGATGTCATCCCAGAGTTGTTTGAAACCGGTCAACCAAGGACCTGCTCATGTTTTTTTCATTCTGGTACTGGCACTCTAATGATGGAAGCACCTGTGAAGGTATGAGGCCGAGCTGAACTGGTCTGACAAGGAAACCCAGATTATGGTCTTTCTTCTTAGGGATTAATACCTAGATAGATTAAAATCCTTTGTAGGAGGACTGGAAGAAAACTGAAATTTGACAAGTTGGGTGAGTACCTGTCAAACCTGACAGAAATTATCCACTCTGGCCCAGGTACTGATGAGATAAAACAGTACAACTCAGCTCAACAGAACAGGAGATTGACAAGGATTACTGAGGGTGCTCATAAGTAAAAAGAAAAGTTAAGTAATAAATGCTATTTTCTGTTTTAGCTGATTTTGTTACTATAAATGCAGGCGTATTTGTACACAAAGATCATAGAAGGACTAGAGAACTTTTCAGTATGTTATTGCAGCCAAATCCATATTGGGAGGAAATTTCAAGTGTGTTACTATTTGTTATGGTAAACTAGCTTATCTCATTAGTATCAAGAGAACGCAAATGTAAAACAAACCACCAATTGATAACAATACGTAGATTGTTCCCATGTATCCAGAGAGGGGTCTACCTCATAACATTGAAATTTCAAAACGTTGAATTTCATAACATTGAGACCCTAACATCAAAAATTCAAAACACTGAAAACCCAAAACATTGAAAACTCAGAACATTGAAAGTGTGCTTCATAACATTGAAAACTGCATTGCACAAGTAAATAAGATCCCCTCCACCTACAACAACAGCTAACTAACAAACACACTTTGTACTACGTTTCTGCAGGGGGCATGACCCCTGCACCCCCCCATGTGGGGGGCTCTGCCTGCCACACCCCCCCGTAAATTAAATATACCAAAACCAAAATCACACTACAGTTGAAAAAAGTTTAATTTCCTAACCTCAGTGTATGGTGATACACAAGGTTAGGAATTAACTTTTTTCCACTATAGTTAGATCTTGGAGTTGGTATATTTAATTTACGGGTGTGCAGGGTCCCCTGCAGAAACCTAGTAGAAAGTGTGTTTGTTAGTTAGTACGTGTTGTAGATGGAGAAGATGTTATTTACATATGAATTGTAGTTTTCAATATTATGAAGCACACTTTCAATGTTCTAAGTTTTCAATGTTTTGGGTTTTCGGTGTTTTGGGATTTAGATGTTTTGGTCAAAATGTTATGAAATTTAACGTTATGAAATTTCAATGTTATGAAGTAGACCCCCAGAGAGATGCCTTACACCAGTCCAGGATTCTCTTTAGCGGGTTAAAGAATCACTGCCCTGGTTAGAACTGACCACCACACCACCCCGCACCTCTGCCCCCTCAACAATGGTGTCTTTCACTGCAACAACAACCCAAAACATTGAAAACTCAGAACATTTAAAGTGTGCTTCATAACACTGAAAACTGCATTGCACAAGTAAATAAGATCCCCTCCACCTACAACAACAGCTAACGAACAAACACACTTTGTACTACGTTTCTGCAGGGGGCATGATCCCTGCACCCCCCCATGTGGGGGGCTCTTTATTGAAGGTAATGCTACTCAGTGCTAGAAGTCTAAACCTCAAAATGCACTCTCTCGAGGCACTCCTAAAAATGGAGAACATCGATATCTGTGCAGTAACTGAGACCTGGTTCAAGGCTCCAGAGAGCACCTCTGAAATACCAGGCTACAACTCTTACCACACTTTTCGGCCACAAAACCAAGACCGAAACACTAAAGGTGGAGGAGTGCCCATATTCACCAAGGATATTCACACCTCCAGGCTAGTTGCCTAATACAATGCACCTGAAATTCTCCAGGTGCAACTAACACTAGGTAAGACTGCAATCCAAATTGTAGCTTGCTACAGATCCCCCACCATGCCCCAAGAATCTCACTACACCTTTCTAAACATACTGGAAAATATTAAGATACAACCAAACACCCTAATACTGGGTGATTTCAACTACTCTGCCATTAACTGGGAAAACTACTTGGGTACCAACTCCTTTTCCCAACGGTTCTTGGAATTCATAAATTCCAATGCCCTGGATCAACTAATCCATTGTCCCATCAGGGGCTCCAATATCCTAGACCTGGTCATTATCAACATGGGAGATAGATGCTCCACACCAGTGGTCACCCCCTCATTGGTCAGGTCTGACCATAAGCAAATCACCCATGGCATCCACATCCCACCCCCACCCTCCAGTAAGGAAACCTCCTTAAAAAACTTCTCCAAAGCCAACTTCATGCTACAGAAATCAGAAGTGACAAACTTCATGACACCAATGCAGACGGGATCTGAAAGTTCGACTGCAGAATCCTACACTAAGGCACTGTACAAGCGCATCCACTTGTGCATGAATCGTGCCATCCCAAATAGAACCAAGATGCTCTTCTCCAAAAAAAAGGAAGCCAATCTGGTGGTCCCCTGCTATAAACAAACTATACAACAGAAGGAAGAAACTGTTGCAGAAAAGAGGAAAATCCCAGGATGCAAAAAACTCCCTCACCAGCCTCAGTAAGAAGCTGAGATCCCTCATAAAATCCAAAAAAGCTAGTTACATAAATAAAATTGCCAAAGATTCCAAAGACGACCACCAGGCATTCTATAGTTATGTCAAAAATCTAAATGGCAAGCTCAGATCTGCTCTGAGCTACAACAGAATGGCATTAAATATACTGATCCCAAGGATATTGCCAATATCCTGGCAGATCGATTCAGTGCCAACTTCACCCCCCCTCTCACCCCCTAAAGGGACCATCTCAATACCAAAAGATTGCTAAATTCTGGCAACAGCCACACAGGTAGAAACCGCACTCTCCAAAGCTAAGAATACAGCATCCATGGGACCAGATGACATCCGAGGCTGTGTACTACATGAACTACAAAATGAACTGGCACCTGACCTAAGTGTCATGTTTAATCATAGCCTCACATAGGCTTTGTGCCCACTGAGGGGTGCACAGCTACAGTTATCCCACTCCACAAGGGGGGATCCGCCTTGGATCCCGGGAACTACCATCCCATCAGTCTGACAAGCCTGATCTGCAAGGGCATGGAACGCATTATCATGGAACTTATAAACAAAGACATTGGCAACCTTAAAACACTGGACCCCACTCAGTTTGGGTTTGTGAAGGGCCGATTCTGTCTCCTGAATCTGAGTGACTTCTTCAAATCAGTCTCCAGAGCTGTGGATGAGGGTAAGGTGGTCCACACAGTCTATATGGACCTCGCCAAGGCCTTCAACGCCACCCCCCACCCTGGAATCATAGATAAACTTACTAAGCTGAGCATAAATCCCTATGTCACTTGATGGGTTGCCAACCGGCTTACTGACAGAACCCAGACTGTAAAAGTAGCCAACTCCAAATCCAGCTCCAGACAAGTGGCAAGTGGAGTACCTCAGGGTTCAGTCCTGGGACCACTCTTATTTGGCATCTACTTCTCTGAAGTACAGGCCAACACTAAGGGACTCTGGCTAACAAAGTTCGCAGATGACTGCAAACTGGGAGCCATTATTGAATCCCCAAATGATGTGGATATTCTACAAAAGGGCCTTACAGAAACAGATGCCTGGTGCCAGAGCCATGGGCTCAAGCTTAATGCCAAGAAATGTACAGTTATCCTCTTCAGAAAAAAACATGTACCCATGAATTACCACATAGGTGGCAGTACACTAAACATCAAAAGTGTGATGAGAGACTTAGGGACACAGGTGAACAATGGTCTCACTTTCGATAACCATATCGCCACAACAGTCAGGAAATCCTTCTATGTGGCACACCTCATCACTAAGGGCTTTTCAACCAGAAAAAAGGAGGTCATTGTCCCACTGTACTCATCCCTCATTAGACCCATTATAGAGTATAATGCCCCATTTGGTATGTTCCTCACAAGATATCTGCAACAGCTGGAAAGAACACAGAAATACCTCACTAAAAGAATCACAGGCCTAAAGCAGATGCCATATGCTGACCATCTAAAAAAACTCCAGCTATACTCTGTGGCATATCGTCTACTCAGAGGTGATCTCTGCTTAACATACAAGGCCATGTCAAACCCTGAGCTGTTGGACATGCTCCACTTAAAGAAATCCCAATCCCTCAGAGCCACACGCTCCAGGGATCTAAACCTTGTCATCACAATGAACAAAACATGCTGGAGGGATAGGTTCCTGACCCAGAGACTGCCCATACATGTCAAGCAGAGCACCTGATTGGCCCTCTTCAAAAGGAACCTTGATGATTGGATGGGAGATAGGAAATTCACCCCAGGGATCATGTCAGTCACCCTGCTAGACAGAAGTCCAGAGAAGTAAATATTGTGAGAAGAAATATCCAGGGAATTGTTATGGCTAGGCTTGTATAGGCCCTAGGGCCGATAGCCTAGTACCAACCTATGAACCTATGAACAACAACAGCAGGCAGTGAAAACATTTGCGGTAGTGTGGACCAGGGGTTGTTTGTGGGCTGGACTCCTCATCATAGCCCCTTCCCTTGTCTCCTGTCCTATACCATCTTACCTACTTCCTAGCCACATAAGGAGATCAGCCCCTGACAAAAATACTACCCCTTCCCTCCCACCTCCTCTAACACAACTCTCTTGATGTTTTCCTTCTGTGTTCCCCTCTTTGTCATGTCTTCCATTTTTCAGTCTTTCTATCTCCCCTTTTCCATTCTTTTTAGCAATCAACAGTATTTCTATATAAGGATATTCCTATATAAAATATATAAAATCCAGTAATATTCTTTTAAACTTAATAATGACTGCATTTTCCTCTCCTTGCCTTAAGTACATCATGGGAGTATGTGCATAGCTACATTTGTCCACAGTGCACAAAACCTTCTGTAAGCATAAGAACACTAACACTTTTACATAGCACTTCACTCATACTTAATGATAAAGTACAGCTACTTTAAGCTTCTGCCCTACAAGAGCATTTTGCTTAAAACACCATCACATTTCCTTAGTCATTGCAAATGACCTGCGAACACTGAATTTACATATAGACATTGAGATGCCTTCGGCGGATAGCCATTATGCAAAGGTGAGCATCTAGACTATGAATGCTACCTTAAATCTGACATGCCTTCATTATCAGGGCTGAATATTTCATTGTTTATTTTATACTCCTTATACGTTTTGCTATTAGAAGAGGAACTCTTCTCCTTAGGTATCTTCTAAAACTGGGCTATGCCTAACAGGACATGACAGATAAAAAATGCTGATTAATTAACTAACATTGAAAAGAAAGGTAATTTATAGTCTTCAGTAAAACGAAGTGATACATTTTCACAATGTTTCAAGCAGAAATCTACATTATTTAACATAATGTGTTGCTTTCTTTACTATCATTTGTGTTCTGTAACTCTGTAAGGAAGAATTTGGTGCACCAACCCCTATCATATTAAATAACTGTGTACCCCACTGTGTCTTTAAATAAGATGGTGGAGACCTTGTGGCAGCAAGAAAAGGAGTTTGCATTTGTCTGTGTCCTGTGCAATTAGGGTTACCACCTGTCCCACTTTGCGAGGGACAGTCCCTCTTTGGGCAGTTGTGTCCTGACAAAAAATATTAAAAATGGCAAATGTCCTGAGATTGTAGGACATAATTATGTCCTATATTTTATGTAATAGTTGCATAAAACAGTTATTCTGTATCTAAAATACCTAAATGTTATAAGAAAAAGAATAAGCAACTAAAATGATACAAGAATAAGCTATTATTTAGGCAAAAAAGTTAAGTTCTATCCTTTGTACTGACCGTGGGTATGTGTTGGCCTGTAAAATCTGATGTTTGTCCAGAAAATGTCCCACTTTGGCCATTTGAAAACGTGGCAACCCTATGTGCAATACTTATGATGAGTGCTACTCAGATTTTATAAGTTTTCATGGGGTATAACAGGAAGGATTGTCCCACTGGAAGGAGCTTATCTGATGTGTTTTTGTGTCTGAGTGGTTGTGTGTGGAGCACTGAGTCAGTATAGTGCACGTGTGTGTGCAAGCGTGTGCATGTGTACGTATGTGTGCATTTGTGTATCTGTATGTGTGCATATGTGTGTGTGTACGCGTGTGCGAGCACATATTTGTGTGTGTGCATGTACATATTTGTGTGTATTCATGTCTGCATATGTATGCTCATGCGTCCCTGTGTATGTGTTCATTCAAACCAATGACCGAGATTCACAATGATTAGACTAGTCAATGTGCTTTTTTACATAAGGACTACATGGTTCTTGATGATTCTGATATCAAGGTTTAGGGCCAAAGACACTGAATCATTGTTTTTTGTCTCATGTTAAAGTAAAGCACGCTAGAATATTTAAGCCTGAGTGATTAAACAAAGCCAACTATGAGTAAATCCTAATATACCATCACACAGGAGTGGATTATTGCTATTTTACAACAATTTTTAAGAAATAAATTGCTTACTTTTCTTAATGTCTTTGTATAAGGAGAGTTAAGTCATCTTCCACTTTGTGCTGTCTTCTAATATAGACTGATAAACTGCTCATGCATACGGGCCTAACATTCATACGTTTACACAGTACATCAGTGCAGTGCAGGAGAAGCAACGGAGAAAAGAGAACTATGTTGCTATGTTTTTATCCCCCAAGTTTAAAAAAAATGAGATTTTAATAGGGACATTGCAGTAAAACAAAGAAAATCAGGTATTATTCTGCTTATTTAGTTTTGTGGAATGTTCCTGATTTTTCTCATATTTTGCTCTGTCCCCTAGCATATACCAACAGAAAGTTTAACTGCTCAGACTGGACGTTTTTCTATTGCTATATGCCTGATTTACAACAGGCATGCTGGTTGGGCTGTCCAATCAACATGCACGTTTTAGAATATGACCTCTTACTGTACAGATTTTTTTAATGAATGAATGAGTCCTGAGTCCTGAGGCTGATTGCTACAAAAAAAACAGACTGTATATAAAATGAGCAGAAAAAAAGTGTCTTTTTTTTTTTTAAATGATGAGCATATGTACACTACTACCTTTCTAATGTCACTCATTCAGCTCAAACTCCCCCATTCTTGAAATGACTTCAGTTTTTACTGCCAAGGTTTGACAATAAACAAGGAACCATTGCTTCTTATTACAAGAAATAGCTTTTACTTTACGGAGACAGGAAACAAAGGACATTCTAAAGCCCTTCTTTCCTCTCACATGAAGAGAGATTTGAATTTTTACAGTTAAGTCAGTTTCTGAGCACTTTTCTGCAAGGGTCTTCTGAAAGATTATATAAGAAAACAAAAATAAAAGCAAATTGAAACTAGAGATCATGAAGCAAATATGTATATATACATTCAGACGGATAATATAGATAGATTGATCCATCTATCTATCAGCAAATCTTACTCAGTAAAGCAGTAATTAAATAAATAAATACATACACATAAGCTGAGAGAATTACATTACACTGCGTATGGAGGAGCAGTTGTCTGGGAAACATTCTGACAGATGTAGTGTTGCCCAATATGCAAACATCTCTATAGCCTGAGGTGCTTGTTTTCTTTTCTCTAAGAAGAGTTTCTATGATTCAGGGAACACAGAGGACACCATAACTGTCCCAGAGGTTAGTAAGAAAGAACAACAGTTAGGCCAGACTGTACTTAAGAGACAGAAAGTATTAGAATAAACATACAGCCTTCTAAATATTCTCCACCACAATTGATATGTTGCGCTGGTATAAATGATTTCTCCCTTTTTTAATTTCTCTAAATGTTTTTGATTTATAATATGAGGGGAATAGACCTCATTCCTGAATCAGGTTATGATTAAAGTTCATGAAATTAGTAGTGTTTCAGTCTTTGCTTGCCAACAGTGCACCTCTCAGCACCCACAATGTACCCAGGACTGCTTCCTTATGCAGTTGCACATATTGATATGCCTGTCCTTATGCAGTTGCACATATCGGTATGCCTGTCCTTATGCAGTTGCACATATTGGTATGCCTGTCCTTATGCAGTTGCACATATCGGTATGCCTGTCCTTATGCAGTTGCACATATCGGTATGCCTGTCCTTATGCAGTTGCACATATCGGTATGCCTGTCCTTATGCAGTTGCACATATCGGTATTCCTGTCCTTATGCAGTTACACATATTGGTATGCCTGTCCTTATGCAGTTGCACATATTGGTATGCCTATCCTTATGCAGTTGCACATATTGGTATGCCTGTCCTTATACTGTTGCACATATCGGTATGCCTGTCCTTATGCAATTACACATATCGGTATGCCTGTCCTTATGCAATTACACATAGCGGTATGCCTGCCCTTATGCAGTTACACATATTGGTATGCCTGTCCTTATGCAGTTACACATATTGGTATGCCTGTCCTTATGCAGTTGCACATATCAGTATGCCTGTCCTTATGCAGTTACACATATCGGTATGCCTGTCCTTATGCAGTTGCACATATTGGTATGTCTGTCCTTATGCAGTTACACATATTGGTATGCCTGTCCTTATGCAGTTACACATATTGGTATGCCTGTCCTTATGCAATTACACATATCGGTATGCCTGTCCTTATGCAGTTACACATATCGGTAGGCCTGTCCTTATGCAGTTGCACATATCGGTATGCCTGTCCTTATGCAGTTAAACATATTGGTATGCCTGTCCTTATGCAGTTACACATATCGGTATGCCTGTCCTTATGCAGTTGCACATATCGGTATGCCTGTCCTTATGCAGTTGCACATATCGGTATGCCTGTCCTTATGCAGTTACACATATTGGTATGCCTGTCCTTATGCAGTTAAACATATTGGTATGCCTGTCCTTATGCAGTTACACATATCGGTATGCCTGTCCTTATGCAGTTGCACATATCGGTATGCCTGTCCTTATGCAGTTACACATATTGGTATGCCTGTCCTTATGCAGTTAAACATATTGATATGCCTGTCCTTATGCAGTTACACATATCGGTATGCCTGTCCTTATGCAGTTGCACATATCGGTATGCCTGTCCTTATGCAGTTAAACATATTGGTATGCCTGTCCTTATGCAGTTACACATATTGGTATGCCTGTCCTTATGCAGTTACACATATTGGTATACCTGTCCTTATGCAGTTGCACATATCGGTATGCCTGTCCTTATGCAGTTACACATATTGGTATGCCTGTCCTTATGCAGTTGCACATATTGGTATGCCTGTCCTTATGCAGTTGCACATATCGGTATGCCTGTCCTTATGCAGTTACACATATTGGTATGCCTGTCCTTATGCAGTTACACATATTGGTATGCCTGTCCTTATGCAGTTACACATATTGGTATGCCTGTCCTTATGCAGTTACACATATCGGTATGCCTGTCCTTATGCAGTTACACATATTGGTATGCCTGTCCTTATGCAGTTACACATATTGGTATGTCTGTCCTTATGCAGTTACACATATCGGTATGCCTGTCCTTATGCAGTTACACATATTGGTATGTCTGTCCTTATGCAGTTACACATATCGTTATGCCTGTCCTTATGCAGTTACACATATCGGTATGCCTGTCCTTATGCAGTTGCACATATTGGTATGCCTGTCCTTATGCAGTTACACATATTGGTATGCCTATCCTTATGCAGTTACACATATTGGTATGCCTGTCCTTATGCAGTTACACATATTGGTATGTCTGTCCTTATGCAGTTACACATATTGGTATGTCTGTCCTTATGCAGTTACACATATCGGTATGCCTGACCTTATGCAGTTACACATATTGGTATGCCTGTCCTTATGCAGTTGCACATATTGGTATGTCTGTCCTTATGCAGTTACACATATTGGTATGCCTGCCCTTATGCAGTTACACATATTGGTATGCCTGTCCTTATGCAGTTACACATATTGGTATGTCTGTCCTTATGCAGTTACACATATCGGTATGCCCTTATGCAGTTACACATATCGGTATGCCTGTCCTTATGCAGTTACACATATTGGTATGCCTATCCTTATGCAGTTACACATATTGGTATGCCTGTCCTTATGCAGTTGCACATATTGGTATGTCTGTCCTTATGCAGTTACACATATTGGTATGCCTGTCCTTATGCAGTTGCACATATTGGTATGTCTGTCCTTATGCAGTTACACATATTGGTATGCCTGTAAATCCTTTTTATTACTCCTGTTCCTCCTGATACTATTGGATCTGTCTGGGGCTCTTTATTCCACCTCTTTCTGCATACAGATTCTGGTATTTTTTAACTGTATGTTTCTGTACATCAGATACTATAATTGTGGGGTGTTGCCATTTCAGTGATTAATGTTACTTTTGCCCTTTTATCTTGGACTATTATATCTGGATTTCTTGCATGTATTTTCTTAACTTTGAGTATTGGATGGTCCCATGTGATCTTACTTCATAATTTTCAATAATGGTTTCTGGTTCATGATTTCAAAAGTTCTCAGCTACCTGTATATTGTAGTATAAGCATTACCCACCTTGTAGCATCTGGTTATGTTAGTGTACCTTTCAGTATACAGACCCATAGCCATGAGTGCATCACATTCAGCAACAAGATGTACATTTTTTCTACAGACTTTGTAAACCAACATGTTCAAAGCCCACTGTCTTGGGTTGTCATTATTAGCTTTTCATCTTTCAGTTTAAATTCACCTTTCCCTAAAAATTCCTATATTTAATTTTGATCAACATATAGTTGTCCTAGGAGTCCGCTATACTTGCCACTATATTTGTGTGTTTTCCAGTTTTCCTTACTTTTCTTCTGGCCCTTTTCCTTATAGTCTTTCTTTGCTTTTTGTCACATTTGTTGCTGTTGATTCTGTAATCTTAGGTTCATAAGTTCATAGATTAGTACTAGGCTAACTGCCCTTGTGGACCATTTTAAGCCTAGCCAATTACCCCACGTGAGAATCAAACTCTACACATTATGTCTGTAAAGTATACATCTTAACCATTATGCCAACTTCCCATCATAACTGTTTTTGGTTTGATTTCCATCCCTACTCCATTCCAAAATGCTTCTGCTAAACTAAGCAAGGATGTCATCTTAGACTTCTTCTCTTCATGCTTAAAAACTTTCACTATGTTTGGATCCACTGAGGTTGGCCAATAAATATTCACTCCCACAGCTGCAGACCTACACATTTTGTGAATTTTGAGAAGGCACATACTTTCTTCACACCAGTTTTTATATAGCATTTGAAAGGCATAAAGTATTTTTCCTGTTTTCCAATGCTTTTTGGAGCCAGTCAATCACTCTAAAGCTAGAAGTTAGAAAAGGAAGACTATATTGATTTATAGCTAGGACTTTATTTGTAGATGTCAAAACAATTTCGATATTAGCTTTATTCATCTGAAGTATTCCTTATTAAACTTTCTTTTCATTTGTTCATTTTCATCTGTTCCCACATATTTACATACTCTCTCCTTTTCAGGTTACTTTATATCACTTTACTGTCTCACGTTGACATTTAATTGGTGCTGCAGCTTAACTGTTTTATAAACGTTGCACTTGCACACTAAGCAAGAGCAAAGATTGAATTCATAGTGTAACGGTTCACACTTGCACAGCCGTTATTCACATCAGGCACCACTATCCCTACAGGTAAATTCAGTGATTGCAGGTTATTCATGATGACTAAGGAAATGTGAAGGTTGTTGTGTCTTTTGGCTTTTCCCGGTTAGGGGTCGCCACAGTGGAACTTCGGTCTGCTAATGATTGGCAGTAGATTTTTACGTGCCGAGTTGCCGGCCCTGACGCACAACCTTCAACGAAGGTACGCCCATTCACGCATGTCTCCACACAGAAGACACTTTAGCTTGTTTTATCAAAATGCCCACTTGTGATAAAAGCATAAAGTAGGTGTAGTTTATCACTGAGTATGTGCGAAGTCCTATATAAAAGCGTTGGTGTTCATATGTTTCTGTATAATTATTGTATACTGTGGAAGAATGCAGCTATGTGCATGCATGTGTGAAGTACTTGGGGCAAGGGGCAGAAAATGCAGCTGCTAATATTAAGTTTAAAAATATATAATATCCTTATGTGGGCACGCTGTTGTTTGCTTTAAAGAATGGGAAGGAGGAGACAGGAAAGAATGGAAAAGTGAAGACAAAACTAAAAGGGCAACACAAGTGGCAAACATCAAGAGGGTTGCGCTGGAAGAAGTGGGAGAGGAAGGGTGATATGATTTTGTCGAGGGATAGACCCCCCCCCCCATTTTTTCAATTTTTTTATGTAAGAATGTAGTGAATTTAAATATTTGGGTTCAACAGTTCAGAGTAATGGTGAGTGTAGAAGAGAGGTGAAGAAGAGAGTGCAGGCAGGGTGGAGTGGGTGGAGAAGAGTGTCAGGAATGAGTAGTAACAGATGAGTACCAGTAAGAGTGAAAGGGAAGGTCTACAAGATGGTAGTGAGACCAGCTATGTTATATGGGCTGGAGATGGTGGCACTTATGAAAAGACAGGAGTCAGAGCTAGTGGTGGCAAACTTAAAGATGTTACGATTTGCATTGGGTGTGACAAGGATGGGCAGGATTAGAAATGAGTATGTCAAAGGGTCAGCTCATAGGTTCATAGGTTCATATGTTGATACTAGGCTATCTGCCCTAGGGCATTTATAAGCCTAGCCAGAGTGTGTTTGGCTTTTGCCACCCTTTTAGATTAGTTGATTGTGCCTCTGTATAGTAGGTCACAGAAGATAGCCCTTTTGAGGTTAGTTTACTGTGCCTCTGTCTAGTAGGGACACAGAAGAGATCCCAGGGGTAAACCTACGATCTCCCATCCACTCGTCAAGATTTCTCTTGAAGAGGGTCATTGAGAGACTCTGCCTAACATGGATTGGGATTTTGTTCCAGAGTGAGGGGAGCCTCTGCAATATGAATCTGTCCCTCCGGCATGTCCTATTTATTTCTGTGCTGAGGTTTAAGTCCCTGGAGCATGTAGCTCTAAGGGATTTGTATTTCCAGAGGTGGAGCATGTCCATTAATTCTGGATTGGACATGGCTTTATACGTCAGACACAGATTGCCTCTGAGTAGGCGGTAAGCAACTGAGTAGAGCTGGAGTTTCTTTAGCCTAACTGCGTAGGGCATCTGTTTGAGTCCATTGATCCTCTTGGTGAGGTACTTTTGGGGTCTTTCCAGTTGCTGCAGGTGTCGGGTAAGGTACATCCCAAATGGGGCATTGTATTCAATTATGGGCCTGATGAGTGATGAGTAGAGGGGCACAATGACCTCTCTTGATCTAAATGTGAACCCTTTCATGATAAGGTGGGCTATATAGAAGGTCTTTCTAACCACTTTGGCAACGTGATTGTCAAAGGAGAGATTGTTTTCCATTTGGGTCCCCAAATCCCTAATTACTTCTTCCGTACTTAATGGATTACCACCTATGTGGTAATTTGTGGGCACTTTGTTTTTCCCAAAGGGGATGACTATGCACTTTTTGGCATTTAGCTTTAGGCCATGGCTCTAGCACCAGTTATCCGTCTCTGTGAAACCCTTTTGAAGGATGCTTGTGTCAGTCGGTGAGTCGATTATGGCACCCACTTTACAGTCATCAGCTTAGACAGTTTGGAGACAAAGCCAGAGAGCTGAGATTGTGTTGGTTTGGACATGTGCTGAGGAGGGATGCTGGGTATATCGGGAAAAGGATGTTAAGGATGGAGCTGCCAGGTAAGAGGAAAAGAGGAAGGCCTAAGATAAGGTTTATGGATGTGGTGAGAGAGAACATGCAGGTGGTTGGTGTGACAGAGCAAGGTGCAGAGGACAGGAAGAAATGGAAACAGATGATCCACTGTGGTGACCCATAATGGGAGCAGCTGAAAGAAAAAGAAGAAGATGTAAACGTGTAGCCAGAGTAGGAAGTAGGTAAGAGAGTATAGGAGTGAGGATGAGGGAAATCAGGGTGATGAGGAGTCCAGCCCACACAGAAGCCCTGGCCCACAGTACCTCAAATGTTTCCACTGCTTGTTGTAGTGGAGGACCCAAATGATGAGGGTGAAAGGACCTGTATTGAAGCAGTGGCTGGCGCCAAATGGGTCAGTGAGTCTTCAACCTGTTGAAGAGAATCTTGGACTGGCTAAAAGCATATCTCCACTACCTGGTCCACCATGTCCTCACCCAAGTCCCGAAGCTCACAGACAGTGAGGCTTGCCAGGGAGCCTACAGGACCAGTGCCACTGCCCTGGTCTTGTAAGAATGTCCCTGGACAGGCAGAGGGTCAATGTTTCCTAAACTGAAAGGCACACAGCTGTGCTGTTTCTAAGGATTTGGAACCTGTACAATAAAGAGAAATAGGAGAGAAAGAAAATAAAAAAGGACAAAGGAATGCATAATTAAAACAAGAAAAAGACAGAGGATATGGGGGTAAAAAAATATATAGACAACGCTATTCATCATTCCAATCTTTATTAGCACTGAGTTTTTATTTTTATTAAATTTTCAAGTAAAACAAAATGTCTGGGAAGTGCTTATGCATATGTGGGAACAATCAATATAATAATACCCAGTGGTGGTAATGACATATGGTGGTTTAACATAGAAAATGTAATACATTTGAAATATCTCCTTCATATGGATTTGGCTGCAATACTGTGCTGAAATCAATTTAGGTCTTCAGATTCCTCTCTGTATAAATACTCTTTTGCAGTTAAAGTAATGAAATCAAGGAAAGACAGAAAACAGCATTTATTACTTTTTTCTCTTTTGAAATGGAGTTAAGGATTTATGCATACTTATGAGCACCCTCAGTAATCCTTGCCAATCTCCTGTTCTGTTGAGCTGAGTTGTACTGTTTTGTCTCATCAGCGGCATAGAAAACACATGACAGCATGGTTGTTATAACTGTCTCAGGTGCTCTGACATGACTACTAACCACTCACAAGGTGTTGCAGTTGCTGTTACACTTAGTATATGTACTTATTTCTTTAATTTCGGAAATATACTGTTTATTTATTAAACATGGAAACACTAAACCACACATTGTCATACAAACATTGCATCTAATCAATCTGTGCTAATATTTCCTTTAAAGCAGATTGAAATAGTAGGAGTGCATCTTCCTTAAAACTGTTATACTTTTGTATGTGTGTAGAGCATGTCTGTTCATAGAAGGTGGTGTTGTCTATCTCTGTACTTTCAGTGCTGGTTCTAAGTTACAGTTTTATGTAATATCCAGTGAATTTTCTTAAGTAACACAGTTTTACCTTACCCTAAAAGGCAGAAGCTGTATACACATAAACATTTAACAACTGAAAAGAAGATTTAACATCCTTCAAGATCAACTTTCATTAAACAAAACATATTTACTCATAGATGGATGCAGTACATATATAATCACCACTGCCACCATCCTCCAACCTCCACTCTGCATAGGGTGTGGTATCGGACTGAGTTCAACCATCGTGTACTTGCAGTTAATACAGTGGAAGAAATTAACATCTTGTACAATTATCACACTAATAAATATTTTCTGGCATATACAAAGAAAATATGTTCTTTACAGAAATTGTCTGCATGTAATACAAGTCATAATTAAGCTAATACTATCATGGAATTATGTGGCAATGCAAACTTTTTTTATATAAATACATACATTTTTATGCATTTACATACAAAACTACATCACATGAACATTCCATATTTGTGTACAGATGTGTTTATGTTTTCTAATGCATTATAATTACATATGGATACTTATTGGTAGCTGCATATACATTTCTTGTAACATATGCTTTCATTTAAGCATCATTTTATAGTTTTTTAAACCTGTATTTGACATAATTAAAAAAATACTATAGAACTCTGGCTTCCTTGTTGTAACCTTGTCTGCAGCCTCAGCCAGCTGGTCAGTCCTAAAGTTCAGTAGGTCATTTTACCTGTGTCGGCAGTGGGGGCCACAGTGGGTGATCTCTGTCAAGGTTGACAGGTGCTCCCCCAACTCCTACTAGATTTCAATTTTCTTCCAGTCAGAACCTGTTACACACAGGATTTGATCTTATTCAGGTACAAATCCCTATGAAGGGCATAATCATGATCTCCTTATCACACCAGCTCAGAGCTCCACCACATGTCTTCACAGGTGCACAGGTGCTGCCATTATTTTAAGTGCCAGTGCCAGAATGAAGAAAGTATCACCCTAACAAAATCTAGTTACCAGGCAGGGTCATTAGAGTTGATACTGTTGTTATTGGCAAGTATTGTTTTACGAAAAATGTTTAGTCACCTAGATCCTTTTTTGGGTTTTTTTTGTAAGGAATACATTGACATTTCATTTTTATGTTAAACAAAAGTTATTAATAAAATCAGCAATTTTTATGTTACTTATACCTGTTACTACTTCTGTGTCTTGCTGTTATCTTTTTGTAGTATAATATTGGAATGTCAGGAAGGAATCAAGTCTTTATGTATTCCTTCTGCAGTACAGTGAAACTGGAAAATAAATATACTGATCCACACATGTCAAGAGTACATCCAGGAACTGCCAGGGTGTACTTCAGGCAGAAACCTGTGAGATACTCAACTTGTCCCCAGTCTGTCTCTAGAAAGTCCCAATTGGAATTATAGTGAGGACTATACATACCTTTGCATCCTCAGGGATAGGAAGACCACACATCTCCCGAGTGTCCCTGTTGAGGCCATACATTCTCATGAAGATCATGACTATATTCCTGTCCACTCTGAACCTATCAAGTACCTCCTGATTCTCAAAATTATAGTGAGATATTCTCTCTCTATATCTTTGTATTCTTGGCCAGTGGTTTTGGCTCATCCAAGACAAGCAGCTCAGACTTGGAAATAGCAAGGCTAATGGCAACTGACAGCATCAAAGCAGATTGCAAAGTAGATAGAAAAAGGTCAATTCTTCCTTTTGTAATGAATCTGAGGATGGCACAAAAGTGCGTGAAATTTTGACAATGAATCACAAATAGGCAGGAGAATTACCAATTAGCATATGCTGTATTATGTAATTTCTCATTTGCATCTCATTATAACTTTATTTGCTTAAGTTTATTTATGGTCATTGAGCGTTGTCATAAATAGCCCCTATAAACTGCTCCTTTGCTGCAGAAATGTGCAGCTCAGCAGATAGCCTTTATGCATTTGAGTAATGTCTATGAATACCCCACTTAGTTTCAGAAATAATATATCCAGAAATTCATAAAAGTGTTAAGTGCTCATGTAAATTACTCACCATGGGTAGGTCTATTTCCACAATCAAGAAAAAAATGCAATTCAAAAACAGCTATGGCTGCAGTGAGCAAAACCTCATTCTCAGCTCATTAGTATGTTTCTGAATTGTACTCTAGCTCTGTCAGACCAAATGGCAGCAGTGTTCGCCATAGCAGCCCATGCATTATGTTGGCAAAATATCCCCTCTGCACTCATAGACAGACATTCAAACATCCATGCATATACAAACACACACACACACACACACACACACACACACACACACACACACACACACACACACACACACACGTTCAGACTCAATTTCCTACTGAAGCCCCCAGTACAACCATCCAGTCAGAATCTGCCACACATGCACACACATGCACACAGTCATACTTCTTTATTCATGCCCATAGAGACATGCACACACATATCCAAATGCACACATACATACATGAGCTAACATCTCTCATGTCTTTGTTGAATTTACCTGAACCTTGACTGCTTCCATAAGACTGAAAGGGGTGACTGCTGTCTTTTTAAGATCATGTAATTCCTTCAACAGTGAAAGTTTATATAGTTGAGGGATTCTCTGAATAACTCAGAAATGTAAAAGCTTGCATTTCTGGGGGAGAGCACAGGGCTAATTAGCATTAGTCACTCCCCTAGATTGCTGCATTGGCATGCAGCTCTGCCAGTGAGACCACACTGTGTGCTGACATTCCTGTTGGCAGGAAATCTCAGTGGTATGGTGGTCTACAAATTGGAAAGGCTTACTTCAAGGGAGAAGATGGCCATATCAAGGCCTCCCCTCATGGTAAGCCTTTCTGAATCCCAGCCATGCTCTTAGTTAGAAAATAACAACAATTTATCCATACTCATCGGCATAAGGTAGACATTTCCATATATTCTTGTCTGAGGGGAAAACATCACAAACTACTAGATGCAATCTATAATAACTAAAAATCCAAGTTATCATTCAGTTAGAGACAGACTGTAACTTTATATATTCACAAATGTATATAAATGAGGAAAGGACATCTCAGCAGATGTATAGCTAACCAGCGAATCACAGTGTTATACTTCAAGACAAGATAACATAGCTGAAGAGTACATAAAGCTGATTAGCAAATGCTCAGTTCTAAAGCACTCATCATAAAAATCATAAAATGGTATCAGATAAGATACACCAGAAAGTTATAAAGCTGTGCTTAAACAATATCTACAATGAGTTTAATGAAGATATGACAGATTACTAAGCACTAAGAAAATTTGTCATCTGTGTGGAAGACTTTACAATGCTTACTGGTAAATAATGCATATAAACGGGCACCAAATTAGTTATTCCCATGACACTGCATGTTATGGCATTGGTGGTACTGGTGGTAATTATGTGGCCTTGTCTTTTCTGATAAGACTCGAGGCCTGCTAAAACTACAAGCACTGTTGATAACTCCCTGCTCGTGAGAAAAGAAATTTCTTTTTTTTTGTCTGTGAATTGCTTAAACTGATAGACCTGCCTTCTCTTTTACCTGTTCTGTTTTGTTTCCTGCTTTGTGAAATCTGCTTGCCCTGGTGTTTTTGTTTTATGTGGAAGATTGACACTTAAATTACTCAGGCTGCACATTTTACATGCTTTTTTCATTGGCAAATTTGTTTCTTGAGTGATGCTTAAGTACATGGATTATATACCTGGCTTTGTCTTTTCTTATAAGACTCATGGCCTGCAAAAACTACAAGCATTGTTGGTGACTCCCTGCTCATGAGAAAATAAATCTCTTTTTCTCTATGACTTGCTTAAACTAATGTAGCTGTTTTCTGTTTTACCTGGTCCATTTTGTTTTCTGTTTTGACATTGTTTTCTGTTTTGAGAAATTGGCTTGGGTTGGTGTTTTTGTTCTGTGTGGCAGACAGACACTTAAATTATCCAGGCTGCACATTTCTTATATGATTTTTTTATTGGTCAATTTGTTGACTATAAATGCTGTTTTTGACTCCCTGCTTGTTATTTTTCCCACCCACCCTGTCTTTCCTTTATCTGCTTTTTAATCTTGGTGATTTTTAAGCTCCCAACCCTACTGTAAATTGAGCTGCATAAGCTCCTCCCTTTCTGTACTGCTGTTGGTATCTTGAATTATTTATTTGCGTTTCATTGTGCTTATTTGAAAAAGTGCATTTTGCATCTCTTTGTTCTACTGATTTACTTGCTCCAAATTAATTATCTAGCTAGCTGCTGGATAAAGTAGTATATTTTTACACTCTTTCAAGCTCTTTTCTGCATTCATACATGAAGAGGACAGAGGATTTTCCATATACTGGCAGTGGGTGGTAGCCTGGTAGGTTGGTGAAACACACTGGATATTCCTGCATGTAAGTTATTTTATTGGTAGGAGGCTTTGTTAGTCAGCTTACCTTGTTTTTAGTGCCTTTATAAATTCTGCACAACTGAGTGGCTCTTACCTCATTTCTACAAAATGAAGTACTTTTATTGAGTAATCACATTTTTATAAGTTGTTTAAAGTATACTGCTGTAATCTTGAAATAAATACTACCTTTTCTTAAGTTTAAGTTTTGCACAAACTATCAGAAAAAACAGCAATAATTTCAAACAGTAACCAGGTCCATAAATATCAAAATAAATCAGTCCAAACAAATAAGTAAACCCAGATAAGGCTGAAATATCCAGTATAAAAATCTTCCATTTATTAAAAGAACATTAGCGCTTTCACAGACAAGCTGCTTCTTCAGATGTAACACAAAAGCATCAACTCATACCCTTTAAATACACATCATTAATTGATCACATGACCATGGACTGATTTATTTTTATATTTATGGACCTGGTTACTGCTTGAAGTTGGTAATGGTTTTTGTGTTAGTTTGTGCTCTACTTTTTACCAGCTTTTTCAGTAAAATGGCTGAAGGCTTTGATGACATATTTGAATTGGACTATACTCTAAGCATGGGTTATCTGAAACAAAGAAGTCACAAACCTTGTCTACAAAAGCACTAATGTTCTTTTAATAAACGGAAGATTTTTATACTGGATATTTCAACCTCATCTGGGTCTACTTATTCATTTGGGCTGATTAAGTTTAGGTTTGTGGTAGCATTTCACTCCAGACATTGGGGGAATTTAATAAAGCCTACGTATTTTTTTTTCCATGTAGGCATCGCGCCGCACTGCTTACATGGACATAAACATTTTTAGATTCAGTAAGTGCCGCTGAGCAGCGCACACGCATCTGTCAACAAGGAAACTTCTATGGCATACAAATCACCTCATAAGCAGATGAATCTCATGCAAATGAGGCAGGTACACTGATCCAGCAAGCAGATAGGTATCTGTTTAGACCCCATGTCAGTGTCTATAGTGTACATGGAAAAATTCCATGCACAGGAGTGTAGACAGACAAAAGGGGTTGTAAAAATGGAGAGATATATAGACAGAAATGTCATACAACATACACATATGAGTGAAACTATTATCCTGCATGTCAGAAAAATTAAAGGAAATCAGTTCAATTAATTTTTTTAATAATCTGGGCATGTTTGCACAGTGTGCCACAGTGCGCAAACATGCTTTATAGAAAAATTAAAAAAAAGAAATTGGAAAATAATTAATATTATGTGATAGAAATGAGCTACATGATGATGTGTTGAGTCCCTACAATGGTGCATTTCTGCTGTTGCTAATGTGGTTGGGCTATGAATCTTGTAGTTTCCAGGCTGTGAGCATGGATACCTATGCAAATGAGGTGGAGTTACTGAATACCAGACAGGAGTAATCATGTCTGTATATCCTCTTTGTGTAGGCTTAGGCCCATATTACTGTTTACACAGGATGTAGCTGACACCAGGGAGGTGTGTCCACTAACTTCTAAGCTTTATTTACCTTCCATGTGTGTGTTTGTGGTTATGCACTTTTTAGCCCTGTAAGTTACTGCTGACTTCCAAACTGCCCTCTTCTACAAGGCCTGATGATGTCATCTACCTTAAGACTACCAGCTGCCATTGTAGCATTTGAATTAAGCCATAGTACATGCGATAAATATTGTAATCTATAGTGTGTAAAACTAGATAGGTAAGGGCTCTAATCTCACTCCAGGCCACTAGTGTGTGTGTGTGTGTGTGTGTGTGTGTGTGTGTGTGTGTGTGTGTGTGTGTGTGTGTGTGTGTGTGTTTGTGTGTGTGGGTATCCCACTGTCAAACAACTGAGAATCCCTCATTGGCTATCAAACTGCAATGGTTATGCACATTTTGACCTTGTAAGTTGTTGCTGGCTTCCAAACAACCCTCTTATACAAGGTCTAATGATGTCATCTACCTTAAGACTACCAGCTGCCATTGTAGCATCCAACTTAAGCTGTGGCACATGTGATAAGTATTGTGATCTATAGTGTGTAAGACTAGATAAAAAGAGGTTTTAATCTCACTCCAGGACACTTGGTGCATGTATGTGCATGTGTGTGTGTGTGTGTGTGTGTGTGTGTGTGTGTGTGTGTGTGTGTGTGTGTGTGTGTGTGTGTGTGTGTCCAAATGACATAAATATGATCACCTCAGTGACTTAGAAAGAGGTAGGGTTTTGCAGACTTTTATTTGTAGCAGGTGATGTGGTCCTCCAAATGCCTGACCTCAACTAGGCCTGCTGATGCCATTAAGCATAATATGTCATAAACCGATAGTACTATTAGACATGAGTTGCATTGTGTGCATCACGTACTGGGATCTGTAGTGTGTACCATTACATAGGTAAGTGTTCTAATCTACATACAGCCAACTTGCACTATGTGTGTGCTGTTCCATGTTCTGTAAGCAGTAATTGGAAGTGGTGCTATCCTCAATGTAGCTATGTTTGTGTGTGTGGCTATGAGATCAATTTACTTCAGCTTATCAAACCATAGGACATTTGAACCTTACTAGCATAATGGCCATACAGCCATCAAAACTCTATACCCTTATTTACATGGTTACATACTAGGTCAATGCCCTTAGTGTGACTAATCTATCTACTATGTCACCAACAGATATGCAGCATTTACAATCCAGCACGGTCACACATTGCCCCATATGCAAGGCAGAGATCGCCTCTGAGTAGTCTATATGCCACAGGCTACAATAACACTCATTTCAGATGATCACTATTGAACACATGTTGAAGATGTGAAGTTCCCTTGTGAAGGACCATACTGTTGTGTGCAAATGCCAGCACTGCTTGAAAAGGTCCATTACAAATGGCCATTGAACTCAGATACTGGCATGCTGAAGGAAGAGTATATGGAAGTTATGAGTATGTCAGTTACGGGTGATTGTGCCCTCAGCTATGACATATGATTCCCATCATACCACTGGGGAGACATGGCGATCTCAGGCACATTAGATGTAAACCATGTGTGGCCAGGTTTGTGTGCCCAGTTCTTTCACCCCTGAGTATGTATATCACATGTTGCAACTGATGTGCTACTTACCAGGTACATAGATGTTAGTGATGGAAATGATACTACATATATATCTGAATGGAATTTATGGCCATTACTATGTCAACAGGCATTTGTTCATCAATACCCTCTTGTAGGATATTGGCATAACTCACAGACTTCATGAGTGTTCAAAGTTTGCAGGCATCAGCCAACATTGTTCATCACAGGCATTCAATTTTCACTTGTATTGTGGTTAAATGGATTCCAAACAGTAGAGTACCCAGGACTGAGCTTTACTGAGCACTGCTGCTTACAGATCAGATACTGGAGGCAGATGCCCCTATGTTGAGTATGTGTGCCATCAATAGGCCACTTAGTGACCCGTACAATAATAGTACCGTGGATGCCTAAGTGGGTGCTTTGTAAATGATGCCCAAGTGGGGGATATAGTCAGACAGCTTAGCTCAATCCAGGGGGGTTGTATGCCCTGATGTCCCCTCAACCAGGTCCATGGTGACTGCCTCGGAAATGTCCACCACATTTAACAGTCATGATCCCATTTGCCAGACATCCAAACTGTGTACAGTCAACTGTGTGTAGATCACTTATATGTGTGCTGATCATCTCCAGGATGATTGCCCCACAGCCATACGGATATGGATACTCAGGCAAAGAGGTCTATAGTTCTGGTGGTCAGTGCATGCACCACCTCAGTGCAAGGGTATAATGGTTGCCGTTGTCCAGTCAGCTGGGGTCCAACCATTGGCTCCAGTATGATTGCAAGGTGTTCCTAATTGTGTTAGTAATCCTTGTCAGATCCCATGTAGGAAGTATCCTGGGATGTTAGCATGTCCAAACCAACAGCAGAAAGTATGACAAACAGATAAACAAAGAATAGCTGTTGAAGGCACAAACCCCAAACGATGCTCTGTTGTTTAAGAACGTCTTTATTAAGTTCTTTTTGTCCAGATAGTGCTTAAACTTCATCAGACACATTCTAGCTCAAAATCCACTCTTTAAAATAGTAAATGGCTGTGTAATTTGATCATACTGTGCAATTTTGCTTCCCCTTAAGTTGAGGTGATATACATAATAAAAATGCATTCAAGTACTAAATTTCTTCTAAAAAGTTTAACATTATCAATTTTCTTCATCCCTACTATATGCAATACACTCTATATTGAATAACATATACTTAACACACAAACTGCATGTATAAAATATAAAATATGAAATGTATCTTTCCAGAATTTTAAGTTTAAGAACACTTAAAATCGAACACATCTCATCTATTCCAGGGTAATGGCATGCATCCAGCCGGAGATGCCATAATAATTCAAGCTTTTCTAGATTCAATGAGTGTGCCCCCCCCCCAATGTCAGCTGTCACTTGATCAATACATTTCAATTTAAACTGGTGGCTTTCATTTTCTATATTGTGTCTAGCTAAGCCATTATCCTTTTTCTGCCGAATAATGCTATACACATGTTCATATATTCTGTCCTTTAGCCTCCTATCGTTTTTTTCCGATGTAAAATGCAGAACAGCTTTGGCAGGTAGCTAGGTACACCACCATTCTTAATGTGCAGTTGAATTTCTTTTCTAGGTAGTACTTTCTATCCCTTATTTTAAATGCTGTGCCTGTCTCCACATATTTGCAATAGTTGCGCATGTTACACTTGGACATCCCTGGTTGTCTAACCTGTTGTGAACAGCCTTTACTTAATATATCTTTAATATTCCTATCCCTTCTAAAAACAACCTGGGAGACTTCCATAAATTTATTTACCAAAGATGTATTGTTTTTAATTACATTCCATTTTTTACATATAATGCTTCTTATATACATCATGTCTACACTATATGTTGCAATAAATCTGTATCTTACAAGGGATGCTCCAGTAGTTTCTTCTACACTTGCATTTTCTTCTGAGATTTCCAATTCTAAGTTGTTTCTAAACACTAAAATAGGTGTAAATGCGACATTAGATCTTTTTAATTTTACTTCTTCCGTTAGTTGGCTAATCATCTGATCAGGATACCCTAGTTTAAGAAACATGCCCCTAAGCTTGTTACACTCTATCATAAAATCAGAATCCAATGTTGTCATCCGGGCAGCTCTTACCAGCTGTCCCTTAACCACTGAACGTTTTTGGTAATATGGGTGACAACTGGAAAAGTTTAGAAAAGCATTTGAATATGTTTCCTTTTGGAAAATTGTAGCTGCATAACATTGTTGGTTCCTGTCTTTTCTCAGGTTTACATCTAAGTAAGCTATTGAATCCTTATCAAAGTTGTATGTGAAGTGTAGGAAATTAGTTGTACTATTAAAGTACTGCATAAGCTCCATCGCCCGCATGTTGTCCCCTTTAATAATCATAAAAATATCATCCAAAAACCTGGTGTAGAAATATATGGTGTCCTTACTGTATGGGTTGTTGTTAATGAGTTCATATTCCCAGTGGGCCATAACTAAATTGGAAAAACTTGCACCAGCTGGGAAACCCATAGCTACACCAGTTTTTGTAAGTAAAATTCATTTTCAAAGTTAATATAGCTGTTAGTAAGGATGATGTCTAAAAGCTCTTCTACAAATGCAATTTCCTCACTTGCAGCTTCCTTCTTTCTCAACATATGGGCCTTCCCATTCGATCCCTTCAATGTGTAGGATCGAAGTAGAAAGGTCTGGTACATCTATAGTCATAAAGTTATAGTGTTCTTTATATTCTAACTTATTGATGTTACTTAAAAATGTCCATGAGTCCTTACAAATTTGGCCCATGTTGCTAACATATTTTTTCAAAATTGTGTCTACCATCTTCGCACATGAATAAGTAATAGAATTACGTGTGTCAGCCAAAGGTCACATAGGGGGATTTTCTATACATTTATCTATTTTAAGAATCCCGTATAAAATGGGAATCCTAGGGGCTGGCATAGTCAGATAGTTCAACATGCCTATACTAATCCTTGATTCAATAAACATGTCATTTAAATACATTTTTACTCGAGCATAGGTTGTATGTAACTCGTTTCTTGACTGTAACATGTATGTGTCACTCTGAAGGATTTCTTTCATCCTTCTATTATAGTCATCTGTAGTCATAATAGCCAGCCCTCCCCCTTTATCTGGTTTCATAGTCAGCACTGGCAAGTGTTGTAATTCACATAGTTGATTGGGAGTGTGGCTTAATGGCTAAGGTGTTTGCCTTACAAGCACATGGTACAGGGTTTGAGTTTCACAAGGGATAATTGGCTAGGCTTAAAATGGCTTGCAAGGGCAGTTAGCTTAGTACTAAAACTATGAACCTATAAATCTCTCTCTGGTTTACTAATGTTAAATTTGTGGACATTATTAAAATTCTTATTCAAACAATTCCTGATGTCCAACTCACTCATGGTTTCAAGCATTACAATAGCAGGATGTGGCGGGGGGGGATAAACGTACTGTTAATATAAAACTCATGTGTAAATTCATTTCTCCCAAACACAAAATTTTAATTTAGAGTCCTAATAAACAATTTCAAGTCAAGAAGTACTTTCCCCAAGTCCGCTTTACTGTCCGGTACGAAAGTAAACCCCTTGGCCAGTAAATCAACAAGTTCTTTTTCTATTTCAAATGGTGAATAGTTGTAAACTGTAAAGTCTTTAGTACTATTCAAAAGTGTTTTACAGTTAATTACCTGAGGGGGATTAGTTCCTACATGCATTACCTTCTCCTCTGGTTCATTTTCCGTTTGGGTTTCCCCTGCTGTTGATACGGACTTCTGGGGTTGTGATTCTGCCCTCTGTTCTGAAAATTCGAATGTTTATTTGAAGAACTTGGTCTATGGTTGTTATCTCATTCATTTTCCACAGTTTGTCTCATATCTTCTTACAGGTTCCACTTCATTCACATCTCCCCTTTGGTGATGTTGTGATGTCACTTCCTCCTAAGTGTTTTCTGTACCTCCTCCTGCAGCTGTTGATTGATAGGTGGTATGGCCAGTAGAATTCCATAGTTGTGAGAGGGGTGGTTTTGGGTATGTAGTTCCATTCTGGTAGTCAGTGATGTCCCTATTAAGTTTTTTTCATTTTATTGTCTTTTAGTTTATTCATGTGTTAGTCTATACTTGTGAAGATTCTGTTATAATCATATAAATAATGAGTAAAATCACTGTCTGTTCTGATTTTTTCATCCAACTGTCTAATTTGATTTTCAGTTTGATTTACCATAATTTGGTAATGCTTTACCATTACCTCTAAGAGTTTCAAACCATGTCTGTCAAACTGTTTCAACAGGTCTTGGTGAAATAATGAACCTCTCTCAAGCCCCATTGGATATTGCCAGGCTCTTAAGCCCTTAGGAACTATGTTCTGCTTTATGCATTTACGGAAATATGAAATTTCTAGTTGCATTTTTTTGTGTTTGAGTAAATAGTAGTCAAACGACTTTAAGTGTTCTGTAATTAATACTGTTCCTCCAGCCGGGTGCCCTTGTTCGACTGTATCAGGTTGTAGTTGAAATGTTGGTGTAGAATCCAACCAGTTGTTCAAATTAAAGACCCCAATAAGCCCCGAGGAACTTTCAGCATTAGGTGGTCTTGCTGGTTCACTGTTCAAGTTGTTTCTCCGTGTTCTGGCTTCTGAATTGTCATCACAGTTTGTCAGCAAAGTGGTATTTTGTGTTGAACTAGTCAGGGAAGCAGCAACTCTAGAATAAGTTGCACCAAGTTGCTGGTTGTTCTCTTGACTGCCATAGCTTGCATTCTCTACCTGTTAACTGTTAGGTAGAGAAACCACATCAAGTCTAGTGGATAAATCTTCCACACATTGAAAGAACATCATTATCAACATAGTTACATTTCCAATACTATCATCTGAAGTATTTTGACTTGGGTTGGGGCTAATTTATCCTTCACTTGCCATATCCAGAAACTACAAACCAACACCAGAAAGTATGATAAACAAAAAATAGCTGTTAAAGGCACAAACCCCAAATGATGCTCTGTTGTTTATGAACGTCTTTATTAAGTGCTTTTCACCCAGATAGTGCTTGAACTTCATCAGATACATTTTAACTCAAAATCCACTCTTCAAAATAATTAATGGCTGTGTCATGTGATCATACTGTGCAAATTTGCTTCCCCTTAAGTTAAAGTGATACACATAATAAAAATGCATTGAGGTACTAAATTTCTTCTAAAAAGTTTAACATTATCAAATTTCTTCATTCCTACTATATACAATACACTCTATATTTCATCTCATATACTTAACACACGTACTGCAAGTATAAAATATAAAATATGAAATTTATCTTTCCACACTTTTAAGTTTAAGAACACTTAAAATCAAACATGCCTCATTTATTCCAGGGTAATGGCATGCATCCAGCCGGAGTTGCCATAGTAATTCAAGCTTTTCTAGATTCAATGAGTGTGCCCCCCCCCCCAATGTCAGCTGTCACTTGATCAATACATTTAAATTTAAACTGGAGCTTATGCAGTACTTTAATAGTACAACTAGTTTCCTACACTTCACATACAACTTTGATAAGGATTCAATAGCTTACTTAGATGTAAACCTGAGAAAAGACAGGAACCAACAATGTTATACAGCTACAATTGTCCGTAAGGAAACATTTTCCAATGCTTTTCTACACTTTTCCAGTTGTCACCCATATTAACAAAAACATTCAGTGGTTAAGGGACAGCTGGTAAGATCTGCCCAGATGACAACATTGGATTCTGATTTTATGACAGAGTGTAACAATCTCAGGGACATGTTTCTTAAATGAGGGTATCCTGATCAGATGATTAGCCAACTAACAGAAGAAGTAAAATTAAAAAGATCTAATGTCGCATTTACACCTATTTTAGTGTTTAGCAACAACTTAGAATTGGCAATCTCGGAAGGAAATGGAGGTGTAGAAGAAACCACTGGAGCATCCCTTGTAAGATACAGATTTATTACAACATATAGTGTAGACATGACATATATAAGAAGCATTATATGTAATAACTGGAATGTAATTAAAAACGATACATCTTTGGTAAATAATTTTATTGAAGTCCCCCAGGTTGTTTTTAGAAGGGGTAGGAATATTAAAGACATATTAAGTAAAGGTTGTTCACAACAGGTTAGACAACCAGGGATGTCCAAGTGTAACATGTGCAACTATTGCAAATATGTGGAGACAGGCACAACATTTAAAATAAGGGATAGAAAGTACTACCTAGAAAAGAAATTCAACTGCACATTAAGAATGGTGGTGGACCTAGCTATCTGCCAAAGTTGTCCTGCATATTACATTGGAAAAACCGATAGGAGGCTAAAGGACAGAATATACAAACATGTGTATAGCATTAACCGGCAGAAACAGGAGAATGCCTTAGCTAGACACGATATAGAAAATGAAAACCAGCAGTTTAAATTTAAATGTATTGATCAAGTGACAGCTGACATTAGGGGGTTGGGGCCACACTCACTGAATCTAGAAAAGCTTGAATTATTATGGCAATTCCGGCTGGATGCATGCCATTACCCTGGAATAAATGAGATGCGTTCGATTTTAAGTGTTCTTAAACTTAAAAGTATGGAAAGATACATTTCATATTTTATATTTTATACTTGTATGTGTGTTAAGTATATGAGATGAAATATAGAGTGTATTGTATATAGTAGGAATGAAGGCATTTGATAATGTTAAACTTTTTATAAGAAATTTAGTACTTGAATGCATTTTTATTATGTGTATCACCAACTTAAGGGGAAGCAAATTTACACAGTATGATCACGACACAGCCATTAACTATTTTAAAGAGTGGTTTTTGAGTTAGAATGTATCTGATGAAGTTCAAGCACTAGCTGGACAAAAAGCGCTTAATAAAGACGTTCTTAAACAACAGAGCATCTTTTGGGGTTTGTGCCTTCAACAGCTATTTTGTGTTTATATGTTAGCATGTCCAATAGATGCTGTGTAGCCTCCATAGAGAGGTCGTTTACAACTTGCTCTGTAGATATGGAAGTTATGGGACAAGTTGTAGGAATGTCATGTGTCACATGTGGTGAGGAAAGGGGAGGTAAGTTGGTGCAGAACCTGTGGGACTACAGGTTAGCTATGAGTGCAGACCCATTATATGTGGCATAATTATGTATGAGTTCACTCACAATCTGAGCCTGTCCTTTGAGGTTACACTGTCCTTTGTGGTTCTGCTTTGTGTGGGTGGCTAATTTTGTCACTTACTATGTCTACACAACATCACAACAACACTATGTGCTTGTTTTAGCTGAGGAGGTTGTGCCTCCATTTTGGTGGGGCACCCTCACCCCAACTGCCACACAGCAGTGTCCACTTCTTATTGTACAGCCTGATAATGGTAGTTGTCCACCAGGCAGGTTTGCTGTGTCATGATTAGCCTGTGTTACTCCTGTCACATACAGCTGAGTTCATGCAGTTGTAATGCTGCTGGCATAATGCATGGGTGTAGAGCTCTGCATACTTGTATGTCCTATCAGAGGGGGGAGGTGCACTCAAGCTATGTAAACCATTCCACAGGAGGTAATAAATGGCTTCGTTGAAATATATGTCTGTATTATCTGCGGAGGGGGGGTTAGTGCTGGTAGTTTTAATGACACTGATCTATAGTTATATCCTACCAAGGAGGACCCCACATTGGGGGGGCTGCAGTGGTCACCCATACTGGTAAACACATGATGCAATACATTGGTTCCCCTTGGGGGATGTCACGGCACTGCTGCAGGGCATTGTAGTAAAGGATGTAGACTAAACTTTGGACAAGTGAGCTGTCGCATGACTAAGCAACACAGTTGGTGGTCACTTAATGCCACCCCACATCATGGTGTAATGATATATCTTGTTGGATGCGCATACATACAAATACACACAATGGATGTCTGGATTCATGGAGCTGCTTCTGTAGCTGGCTATTGCTTGATTATGTGCCCTTCAAGTACTGAATGGCATCTAGCATGTTTCTGCCAAATCACAGTGTTTTACAAAATCTGGATGTGTATCTATCCCTAATGAGTATGTATACACCACCTGCATTACCTTGAACACTATGATTTTGAGGTGTGAAGACGTGGATGGACATGTAGTCTGGTATGGCTGTGGCTGTCCACAGCCTTGAATCAGATTCCTTGACTGCATACATGTCTGCATAATCCAGGGTGGAGACACATTCCACTGAGTGGGGTTCAGTGTTGCTAAACCCACTGTGTCGCAGCATAACTATGATGTTGTATAAAGATGGTGTTCTCATTTCCAACTTTTCCCTGAACAGTGCATCTAAGATGCATTGTGGGGATGTCACTAGCCTTGGCCAGTACTCCAAATCTCAAGGGTGGGAGATGAAGGCCAACAGTGATGAAGCATTAATGTTTGTTGAGCAAGGCATCCCAGGCAGACATGTACTAGATTTGCTTACAATGACACCACACTCTAATGCAATTATTGACTTCAATCAGTTTCCATGTATATGGAGCCATTTTCATAGGTGAGAGTCAACTGCAGCTAAAAACTATGTGTATACCAGCAAGAGACACAGACAGGCTAACCACATTCATGTGTCTGCATACAGGCCAGTGATGTATGTCCCTAATCATACACACCTGCAGGAACTATGACGTCAACATTATGTTAACTGATATTCCTTGTTGAGGCAATGTGTGGTAAGGCCTATTGTGTCAACCCACAGACAGCTATCTGTGATCTTTCCCCATATGTAGCCACTTGACACAGACATCAATGTGTCTCACAATGTAAGAGGTGTGATTTTGTGTTTTGCTTGGGGGTTTGATTGGTGAGAGAGTGGTGCATGCAGTATTATGTGTACTGCGCACTCCAGAGGCAGGATTTTCTGAGGTGTCTGTTTGGCACTGTGTCTAGTAAGGAGCTGCACCCATGTAGGTGTGTGTGATGTGAGTGTAGGTGGTGCAGGCTGTGAGTTGTGCATGTTGGCATAATGCTCATTGCCATATGTAAAGACTGTTGGAGACACAATGGCAGCAAGGTCTGAAATGCAGTCACATCTGTCACATGTTGTGTTTGTGTGTCATAGGAGTAGAGGGGTGGGGACACTCCCAACATCTCAGCAGCAGGTCCTGCAAAGTTAGGGTCATGCTGCCACACCCTTGGGATTGACAGCCTGATATACAGTATTTATAGGCAAACCTTGCAGTGAAGATGTGGATGTCCATGCATGCATAGAGGACTTGTTCAACTTTGTTGACATTCATTGGCCTCTCAAGCGTACAGTGTCTGTCAAGCAACTAGACAGCACACTGTGACATGATGTGGGAACACAGACATGTTTTTTGGGTACATGCCTAGGACATGTTGCAGGTGGACATGCATTGGTCAAAGGTGGTCTGCTGAAGTAGGCCTCACAACCATGTCATGCAGATATTCTCCAGTAATCTGTTGACGGGCAGGATGCATGACTAGCTGTGAAATTGTCACCTATGATGGCTCACCACCAGTGTACTGATTGTTTCAGTAAGACTTAACATCTATGTCACTGGACATTGTTCATTATATTGTGGCACTACAGCAGCACTACTAATCCCCCTCTTGCCAGTTCCCTGGTGACATACCACCAACCCTGGAACAGAAGGCATAAGACATGTAAAAATCAACTGAGTGCCCAGGTTGCTAATCAAGGCATCTACCTGGAAAAGGGTATGTGAAGCCTACAGAGCCTTTCATGATATGGGATAGCTATGTGGATGAATAAGCAGGCTGTGTCCTGCTTGTCATCATGGGCTTCTTAGAATGTTTTGCATGTGATGACAGAAACTGTATCAGAGCATGGTATCCTATGTGAGACCAGTATTAGAAGTTGCCAGGCATTGGCAATTCTGTAGACTCCCATAATTAATACAGTCTTCACAAGGTAATTGTGTCCTTCCAGTACACACCATTTGGGTAGTGTTCATCTGCAGAATACCTGTGTAAAACCCTCACCTTGCCTTCACAGGATGCACATATTACACTTCCCTAATGTGTTTGCGCTCTGTACAAACACCTTGAATGTATCTCTTCTTGGAATATGCTGGAAGTAACTGCAACATGTAGCTGCACAAAGGACAATGAACATGTAGAGCCAAGCAGTGACATGAAATGCCATGAAAGGAGTTAGCATGGATACGAGTAGTAACACTGTCATACACCTACTGACACTGGACCAAACACTGTTTGTTATGCTCATGGCCAATTCATGCCTACCAACTCTTACTGGTGGATCCCATTGAGTGTTACACTAAGCAATGGGTGACGGGAATATTACTCACTCTACCTACCATGGCCTGACAAGGTGTTTGACAATATTAGGCCAGCAGGCCTTGCTGGAAACTGTATAGGTTATCTACAGAGTGTTATGTCAGCTGGTGGATAGGCAAGTGTCTGACAGTCATAATCTGGGAAGACCTACGCTGCAATGATGTCAGTCACCAGTATATTTCCCCAGACATCATTAATGGCATAGCCCTTTTAGCCATTCCCTCTCTGCAGTCAAAGCCACTGAACTCTGACTGATTACATTAGCAGGTGATTGCATATCAGGAGCTGTCACTGCATCTCACACAGAACCAACAGTTGTTCAGGATGGCCTGAGACACTGACAAATACTAAATGTCAATGACTGCACAATACTATCCTTTGGAAAGTCATCCAACCCTGGAAAATATAGTAGTGTTGGCACACCACACACAGTTGAGCCATTACTCATAGACTTATGGACACAGAGAGTAATGTAGCCTTGACTTTCAGTGTTCAGTAAGATGTGGGGATGCATTCAATGTTGTACAACCTAAACAGAACGGTATGTCATGTAAATCCAAGACTGTCATTGCTATACTGAATGTGGCACTCATTACACCTTCCATTGTGTACAGTGGTACCCTTGCTATGTCACTACAGAGGCATATCTTATTACTGTAGCAGTCACACAGTTTCCATGGTACACCAATACACATTGCAGATAACATCTCCTATGGAGTCTGTGTCAAGACTGTACATGTGTAGTCTGTCTCATAAATGCTTTGGAAGGGATGCGTATGGCTGTCATACAGGGAGGTGTCAGATCACACTGTGTACCTCCCGTGTATCCATAACAGGACTAACACATTTCTTACCTGTTCTACACACCTACACCCTTACTGTGGTATAAATAGTACATGCTGGAGAGACAGGTATGTTACACAGAGAGTACGCCCCATATGTAGCAGGCCCCCCATGCATGTGAAGCACATATCTGCTGTGACACTCATCATTTTCAAGTTACACAATGGGATGCAGAACAAGACAGTCATCGCTGTTGTAGGACAAATGTCTGTACTGGGCACAGGAAATTTGTAGATGGGTCATCTCCATCACCACAGCTTGTAGATGTGTTAGCTCCTGAAACCCTGGTGACACTTATCAAAGGTATCAGACCTTTTCAGAGATTAGGGTTGTATGAGTATTCTGAATGATGCCATTGCCCTTGTTAGCCTGTTATACACATATGGACTTATGAAATCATGCACCTATAGTGCTGTACCTTGCTGAGGACATATTTCTTCTGTGCTGTCATTCTATCCTGGCTGTGACGTCTATGGCTTTATTGCTGCTGTGTATCCATAGGTGTCCTCAACAGAATCCTGAAACAGAAACAGGTCCATGACACACCATTCATTCTATAAGTATACAGCCATCAGAACATCATACATCATAAGGTACAGAAAAGTATGTGGCTTACTCATTACAAATGTCAACATACAGAATCTGTCAGTAACCACTATAAGCAGCATGGCAAAACAACAATACATTGCACAAGTACATATTAATTTCTTAAGTACTGGGCACAGGAAATTTGTAGATGGGTCATCTCCATCACCACAGCTTGTAGATGTGTTAGCTCCTGAAACCCTGGTGACACTTATCAAAGGTATCAGACCTTTTCAGAGATTAGGGTTGTATGAGTATTCTGAATGATGCCATTGTCCTTGTTAGCCTGTTATACACATATGGATCTATGGAGCCATGCACCTATAGTGCTGCACCTTGCTGAAGACATATTTCTTCTGTGCTGACATTCTATCCTGGCTGTGACATCTATGGCTTTATTGCTGCTGTATATCCATAGGTGTCCTCAACAAATCCTGAAACAGAAACAGGTCCATGACACACCATTCATTCTGTAAGTATACAGCCATCAGAACATCATACATCATAAGGTACAGAAAAGTATGTGGCTTACTCATTACAAATGTCAACATACAGAATATGTCAGTAACCACTATAAGCAGCATGGCAAAACAACAATACATTGCACAAGTACATATTAATTTCTATAGTCACCCTGAGCATCAGGCATATAGCTTAATTTCCCTGCATCGATGATGAGGATGACAGGGATGTCGCACAGGTATCATGATTGCACAGGATATTCTGTGGGGGTGCAGGAGGCCTAGGCTAACCCAGAAGGTTGACAGCATGTGTGTAAGTCAGGAAGGGAAGCAGGTAAGATGGGCCATGGAAATGTGCCATGTGTGTCTGTAGGTGACCTGCATTTGTCAGTGGTGTGTGAGTGTGTGCATGTACAGAGTCAAGTCAGTGATAGCCCTACATGTATGTAGGTTGGACAGCTTTGAACTGTGCAGGATAGAGCTGACAATTCACCATCTCTGGCCCCAAACACAGGAACTGGCACTGCCAAGAGTTGCACTGGCACCTCCATGCCCAAGGTCAGAAGCGTTGCTAGTACCTGACAGTGACTGCTGTCTGCTGGGACCGTGTCCTCCACAGGAATACCCAGGACCATGAGCCCATGGCCTGCCACATCCTGGAGTGAACATCACACTCACCTCTGTAGCGCTGGATGTACTGCCACTATGGGAGCGTGATTGTGCACAGCCATGTGTACTCTCCGAAGATGGGGTTGCTGACCTACCTCCACAAAGCTGATGCTCAACTCCAGCCACACATTCCAACACAGACACTGTGCATTCCAAGACGGACACTATCTCAGCCCACCTTCTTTCCACTGCATCAGTTAACCGATCCAGGATTTCACCAATGCAGTGAAGGCAGTCACGAATGCCAGACTGTGCTGCATCCATAACCTTGAGCATACATGTGGAGTTCCTTTCAAAATGTGCCTGTGCCTACATGATAGCCTAAAACATACACCGTGTGAACTGTGATATGACACCTGCAACAGGTGGTGGAAGGACAGTAGGCCTCCTACGAACACCCCTATCAATACACCTGTGTGTGACCTCATCAGGTCTCTGGCTATGACCAGTGCCTACTCTCACTAGAGCCATAGTTGCCACACTTTCCTGTTCAATGTCCCCACCCTCAGAATGTCCAATAATATCTGTGACCTCTGGGGACTGGGTATGTCTAGGTATACTGATTGTGTGCAGTGACAATGAGGGACGAAGAGTGATGTCAACTTCTGGGACAAATTCAGCCATTGAAACCCCCACCTGTGCCTCACTGTGGCCACCATCATCATCAGAGTCTGAGGAGACACTGACATCAGGTTGTGTAGGGAGCAGAGACCAATCCCTCTGGCCACCTGTAATAAGAAAGGAAAAAACAGTACATTAATGCCTGCACCATTATGCTCTGCAGTACTGTGTTGTAATATATGTACAGCTCTATACACTGTTGGCACAATTACAGACCTGTTGAAATCCCAACCTCATATAGTATGACAGAAGGACATTACTTTTCCCACAAACAGCTGTAGTTACTTGAAAATAAAATCTATTTTCACAGTAATGTCATCAACAAGAATGAGGTACACTGTTGACATTTGTGAAGACTCTGCACATATGACAATCTGCAATGTCCTAACAATACTATCACATCTATCAGTGTGGTCACACCTACAAGGCATACATATGACTATAACGTGTACAATCAGAAAATATCTGTGCAGTTGCCAATCATGCCGACAGTATGCCAATCCAGGCAGCAGGCCTGGAATGACACTTTAGGGATTACATTGCTGTAAACCTACATCTATAGCAAAACAGTGTTCTGCTTACCAGGAGAAGGACCACAGTCTTGTCCGATACCTGTTGGACCTGTGAAAAGTTGAGGAAGAGGTAATGTCATTACCACCGCAGGTTGCACCATAACAACCCAATTCCAACTCACTACTTCTCAACAAACTGCTCCCCCCAGCCTTTCTTTTTTTCTCCTATTCCCACTACTACCATAATTAAACTTCTGCTAAAGCTCAAACCTGGTAGTACTGCCCCAGACAATTTACCCCCTGAATATCTACAAATGTCAGACAGATCTATCAGCTTTCCCATTAATATTCTCATAAACAGATCTATCCAAGAATCCTATGTACCCTCCATTTGGAAGAAAGCCTATATCCTCCCCTACACAAAGGTGACGACAATACCAACATCTCTAACTTCTGCCCCATAGCCATACTATCGACCATCTATAAAATAATGGAAAAATGTATTCAAATGCAACTTTTGAATTATCTACTCCAAAACCAACTCCTTTCCTCTACTCAACATAGCTTTTGGCCTGGGCATAGCACTACAACTGCTCTCCTATCCTTGAACACTGTTAACCATGACCATAATGAAGGTAAACTTGTATCTGCAATTTTCCTTCATCTCTCAAAGGCCTTTGACACTATCTCCCATTCTCTTCTCCTGTGGAAACTCTCACACCTAGCCATATCCACTCCTGTCCTTGACTAGTTTGCCAGCTATCTTACTAACAGACAACAATCTACCGAATGGCTACACTCCCTCTTACCTTTTCTCACTACTTCCACTGGAGTTCCCCAAGGATCTATATTAGGGCCTCTTCTTTTCGGCATTTCCATTAATAACTTTCACTCCGCTCTCAGTCATGGTTCTGTAGTTCAATATGCAGATGACTCTGCCACTTCAGAATCTGAACTTCTGACTAAGACTCAAAACTCTTTCTCCACAACTGAAATCTGGATGACCAACAATCACTTTGCCCTTAACCCTAATAAAACCAAGCTCCTGCTCTTCACACTCAAAAGAACACCACTGTTAACAAATCTAAATTAATTTGCTCTTTTAACAAAACTGCCATAGAGGTAGTCCCCTTTACCAAGCTACTTGGCGTTACCATAGATGATAACTTAACATCTGATCAGCACATCCACAACAATATTAAAAAAATCATCAAAAACTTGTCTTTCTTCCTTTATAGACATAAACACTTTTTAAACTATTCCACCAGAAAAACTTTTGCCTCAACATTTCTTCTACCTTCTCTCCTCTGTGGCACTCGCATTCTCACAAACATACAGTCCTGCCTAAAATCTAAGATGGGCACCTGCTATAACAAAATTGCTAAGTTTGTAACTAATGCAAAATAGGCATCCCATCACTGCTGTTCTCCACAAACCTTAAATTGTTTAGAACTCCCACAACATCTCATATACATTCAACTATCTACAGCACACAAACTTATCTATAAACCTCTTTAATGCCCATCCCTTGCTTCCCTTTTGACTCCTTGTCAACCTAATAGGCATCTCAGATCTGAAAATCAATCCCTTGTCCAGGTAAACAGACTAAAACTCCCCAGAGTCATCTGCATATTGAACTACAGAACCATGACTGAGAGCGGAGTGAAAGTTATTAATGGAAATGCCGAAAAGAAGAGGCCCTAATATAGATCCTTGGGGAACTCCAGTGGAAGTAGTGAGAAAAGGTAAGAGGGAGTGTAGCCATTCGGTAGATTGTTGTCTGTGCTCATTTACTGTAGCTAAACTCTGGAACACACTTCCACCTGCTCTTCAGACTATTGGTAGTGCCGCCTTATTCAAAAAGTCTTTACACAAATATCTTTCCACTCAATAGCTTTGCTCATGAACAGTTTCCCAATTCTCTATAACCTCATTACCTGCTTGACTCCATCTATTCCTATACTTATCTTTATTCTCCCAGCTTACACTCATCTTTATTTTCCCAACTTAAGTCCACTGATGAATAGTACCTTCCAGCTCAATTATCTCCACCCTGGTATAAGAATAACTGTACAAATTTAATTTGCATAATTTGTCTAGTTTGTATCAAATATTTGCATAAGTATAATTACATAGTTAGTCTGTCATGTCTACTTAATTCTATTTGACAGTTTTACTTTGCTTTGAGTCAAATAACTTCTCATAAGTTCTGAGACCCATAATTATATAATGTTCCATGTGAGTTTTATTGTTTTTTACTCCTTGTTTAACAGATGTCTATCATCTTGTATTTGTGGAGTTTTTCTCCCCAGGCTTACACTGAAAATGGACTTTCTTGGTCAACAAAAGCAAATAAATAAATCATAAAAAGGTTATTGACACCAGTTAGTCTGTCATGTCTACTTAATTCTATTTGACAGTTTTACTTTGCCTTGAGTCAAATAACTTCTCATAAGTTCTGAGACCCATAATTATATAATGTTCCATGTGAGTTTTATTGCTTTTTACTCCTTGTTTAACAGATGTCTATCATCTTGTATTTGTGGAGTTTTTCTCCCCAGGCTTACACTGAAAATGGACTTTCTTGGTCAACAAAAGCAAATAAATAAATAATAAAAAGGTAATATGTCCATATATTTCACACTTACAGTAGCTACTATGTTAATTGTTATATTGGTCAACATCTGACATGAGAGTCAAACTGCAGTTACCCCCCCCCCCAAAGAACACAGACCTGACACCCATGTAAGAGTATGTACACCATGACACACTGAATGCTACAGTATTGCAATGGTGATCAAATTAAGCATACCTGCACCCTCCTCTGCTATGTAAACTGTGGCACCCACATCCGCGATGTGCAATGTGATAGATGCCTGCAAGCTGTTCTGTGTGCCTAGGTTCACCAGGAATTCCTCAGTGGCTGAGAGTGGTTGTTCCACTGCAGGCCCTCCCCCAGTGATGCCACGATCCCTGGCTACATCTGCTGCTCTTCTGTGTGCAGCATTGATCATGTCCATTGCATGGTGTCAACCCTGCTCATATGTCTTGCACTGATGACCTGTGGCATTCACATCAAGGAGAAGGTTAGCCCATAGTGCTGCCCACTGTTCCTTGTTTTGCCTTGCCCTGGACAGTAGAAGTTCATGGTGTTACTGGAAGCCTTCAAGTATAATATCATTCTTCGCATCCATAAAAGCTGCATGGCGTCTTGAGTACATGTTTCCTGAAAGACAGCAGAATGGGAACAAGTCAGGATCACATAGGAGGAAGTATACTATGTAGAGATACAGTAAGAACAGAATGGCTGGCAGTATCCACTGCTTGATCACACATGTGATATTCCACAGTGTGCAAACATGCTAAACATGTGTATGCAACTAAGATACTAGTGATAGTCAGCTATTCCCGTGTGTGCCATGGCAGATACTGCTGTATGATCATACACCCCACACTGGGTGTATTGCAGGGTGTACCCTAGGGGCAAACCCCTAATAGTATGTCGAAACAAAAGTGCCAAACAAATAACAGTGTGCTATTACAACCACTATAAAGGGACAGTGCCATGAGACCAGTGTGCCACATTGACAAAAAACATTCCACCCTTAATGTATTGTACATCCTTTGTAGGTGTAACAGATCTGGAAGTCAATGATGTGTCATTATCACAATTTTAAGAAAGGCTTAATGCTGTAATCTCTTTTCCCATAAGTATATTCACACATCTGCATCCTGTTGTAAACAAAAAGGTTACATACCTACTGGAGTGCAAAACTTCTCTGTTGATATGTGGTGATATTTAAGTTTCTGCAAATGCATGTTCTGTGTACAGAAAGTCTCATACAGAATGGTTTCCCATAGCCACCAAGTTTGCCTTTTAACATACTTCTCATTAGCAGGTGATTGCTTCTTAACCAATTTGTGGTTCTGAAATGCTAATTGTAGCCACCACAGCTGATCTGCACTACCATCAGCCAATTACATGCAAACACTGTTCAAGATATAAGGTCTTCACGTAGATTAGAAACCCTTTCTGATATGTTGTGCTGGACATTACTGGGGTGAGGAGACTATGTCATCACAGAGGGTAGGTCTGTAGCAGCTAAATTTACACAGAGATGTGTGTGCTACAGGCTGCAGCTACTGCTGCAGGTAATAGGCATAGGCAGAGAATGTGAACACTTTTGAGGGCAACAAGCTGTAGCAGTAACTTTGGGAGCTGTGTCAGCCTTGTTGTAGATCTACAGCCAGAGTGAGGGTACCCATTCCACTCCAGTTAAGGCATGTGTTTAAGGTAAGTATGTTAGGCAACAATATCATTAACAGAGTACTAGGAAACATGTTTGTTGTGTCCTTGAGCAACATAGGGGATAAATATAACATTATATCCACCATCTGGGCAACTGTCAGGCCATGTGTTACTATCTGGTACTCATTTGGAATCTGTATACTGGCAGTCCCTGTTACTAGCAGGGACTTCATATGTGTATGTTAGTTGTGAAGCTGTGCTAATCTGCACTGTGAGTCTGAAAGGATTGTGTACTGCACTCTGATATTAGTGGGTCTCATTTTCATTAAATGAGTTAAAACCCTCTGTGAATGTATATCAATGCATTACATGACACTTTATGCACTTATAGTTTTGCTATAGGGATATGTGAAGTGTATTCCTATCTGCAGGCCTTTGACTTTCATCAGTGAAAACCAGACATTTTGTTTGAAATGCATTGTGTGGATAAAGAGTGAATGACTCAGTTATTAATTGCTGGCTTCACAATAATGTAATTTAAATGCTACATACCACTGGATTTGTACCCAGGACTGTGTGTGGCAAAATCTAATGTTTGCAAGGCATTTAACAGACTGAACTACTGAATCACTGTTACAACAGGTGTATTTGCAAGATATAAGTACATACATACAGGCTGTGACATACTTACTTTTTTACAGCATCATTATATGCATGGCTTTATATGGATGTATTTTTGGCCCATGGTTCCAGCTGAACATGCATTTTGCCAGTAATGCCTTAGCAGGTGTATTTGTAAATGTTGCTGATAAAAAACGGACATTCACCTGCTATTAGAGATCTCACTTATGTCCATTCTTCTGTGTTTGGCTTTCTAGTGGTGTACTCTTGCGCCAGACTCCAAGGTACACTCCCAATTTTTCCATTACTCTTTAAGTTTGTGTGAAGCAGAGTGATGCACAGCTTTGCTTAAACATGCTTAATGAATGTAACTTGCAATTACTATGTGTTGCTTAAACCACCTGTTTTAATTAACAGCTGTGTGATGTGGCAGGTTAATGCAATGCTCTACAGGTGCGATGGTCTTGGGTTCGAAATAGGGGACAGGTGTTTATTTTGTACATGTTTATTATCATATAAAACGCATATATTAATATAGCTCCATTTAGCTGAGCTTAGCAAAGCTGAGCGATGTGCCACATCATGCAGAGTCGTGCTAAAAATATATAAAGAAAAGGAGAGATAGGAAAGTGGTGAAATGAGGTGCAAGCAGGAGGAAAACATAGTGAAAGGCAGGTAGGTATGTCCAGGAAGGGTGTAGGAAATAACCATAGCTATCCATTTCTTATACAGCAACAACTATGTACTTTGACAGAGTTTGCAGATGACTTTGGACTCTCATCTCCAGAGAGAGGGGTAAGGACAACATAAGTGTGTTGTTAAGCCAATTGGACCAAATTATGTGTGTCCAGTGGACATGACTGTGAAATGGAGAGCTATGTATAAGATGATATATTTTTGGGGGGACAGGTGCCCATATTTTTTTTTTAAGGTGAGAGTGGAACATTGGGGAAGGGACATAGGTACACATGGGGGAGGTAAGTTGGGTAAATGAAGCTTTTGCAGACAGACAAGACAGCAGACAGGGATGGTGTGTGACACAAGAGGGGGGTGAACACCTTGGATGGGGAGGGTGTTGTGGAATCTCAGTTCAATGTGCCTCCACAAGGTAGCAGCATGACTCACATCCCCACCCATTAGACTGTTGGCACTGCTCTGTCACTGTCCTGAGGGTAGCAGTGGTGGAGGCTGGGCTCTGGGGTAAGCCTGCCCCACCAGGGTGGCCAGCAAACTCTCCATTTAATATAGGCATCATCCAAAACCATGGTAGATGATCCTGCACACCAAACCCAGCAGTTCATCACAGGTGACAACTCCCCCTCCACCACCACTCCCAGAGAGGGACCTGTCCCCATCTTGTGGGAACTATACTACCCAACGCAGCAGGTAGTGCAGGGGCAGCAGAGGGTGTACAACCAGGTTGGGTTCCAGATATGCTGGGACCCAGTACCACAGCAGGAGGAGGCAAGATAGGCGGATCATGAGGAACCAACTGACCTTGAAGTGCTGTAGTAAAGAGGTTATAACAATAAGTTAAGGTTAGTAATAACCAAACCAATGTTAGTATTAACAAAATAGGACATGATATTAATTAATCCAAATACATATTAACGTATATTATGTGTAACACAACATTAAATAACATAACAGTAAGTATGTTAACAACAAGCCAGTATGAATTAAACCATAAGGCCAACAAAACAGTTTAACAAAATATGTTAATATGAAATCATAATAATAAATAACAATAATAAATTAAAGAAGGGGTTGGGAGGGTGGCATAATGGTTAAGGTGTTTGACTTGCAAACACAAGGTACAGGGTTTGAATCTCACAGGGGATAATTGGCTAGGCTTAAAATGGCTCACCAGGGCAGTAAGCCTAGTACTAACCTATGAACCTATGAACCTATAAGATAAGGGGTCGGGAGAGAGAGAAAAACACACCATTAGTTACCTTGCAGGTAATATTACTACACAGAGTACTACTACATACTTCTACAGGTGTGCAGTGTCACTTGTGAGTACAGTGATTACAATTCTTCTATAGCTGATGTGGCACATACATACCTCTCAAGCTGTTAGCATGGAACAGTATGGGTCAAGCACTAACAAATGCAGGTACACAACTACACAGAACAGTTTCACATAATGTGGACTTATATAAGTACCACAGTGTTCTGTAAACAGATATGAAAATGTATTACATTTCAGGTAATCATTTATCTGGTAATCATGAAATAGATAGATTAGACAGCTGTAATCACATTACAAAAAATTGTGACAGCTGAGAGGTATGCTTGTGTACATTAAGCAAACTAAACAGCTGTCATGCCTTAGCTGGCAGGCATGGGAGTAAAACCCAAAAGCTGTGACTGCAGTAGATAACTGCAAATAATGTAACAATTGACTGCAGCAACTTAGAACAGACATGCAGTGAATACAGCTCTACTGCAAATATTAAGACAGATTTATTTAGGAAAACACAATGCTGCTTAGCACTTTATTGGTACTGGTGTTTATTATCTGTGAAGTCTACACACAATATCTGGTTATAAAGTGGGCTATCTCACCCATATACCTTTTGTTACTGGAGTGGGAGGAAAAGAGAGCATTATATGACTGAAATTGGCCTGGAGACAGCCTTGAACTGTACTATGAGTTGAGCAATACATTTTTCAGGCCATTACTTCTGCACAGTTATTACAGCTTTACACTTGACTGCAGCAGCTGTACTGTACACATACAATGCATGGAGCTCTAGTGCAATTATGTTATGACAGCACAATCCTGCAGTACACCTTTTTGCTTACTGTTATTGGTATTCTTTATTGTTTATTGCAATACAGCTGTTATGGTTCATTTATTGCACTACACTTCTAACTGCCCATTTATTTCACTTTATTCTTTATTGCAGTGCATTTTTTATTCTTTATTGTTTATTGCATGTCAGTTAGCATAATATATCCATACTTACCACACTCACGGCGCAACCTGGCCAAGCGGCCAGCATGGGATTAAATGATGCAAGCCCTCTCAGCTGCAGCTGTTGGGAGAGAAGCACACCATTTTGCATACCAGTTTTAGACAGATTCAGCTTGTATTTAGTAAAATATTAGAAGAAATACTTACATATGTCTGAGGCATGCCCAGCCCTCGCCTCATGGACCCAAATGTCCAAAGTTCCCATCTTTTTATGCTTCAGGTCATCATAGTGGTGACGACACTGCTCACCAGTGCAGGGGATACTAGTAGCACTGGTAAGGTCCCTGGCCAACCAATCCCAGGCCTCAGCCTTCCATCCTGAGCCCTGGTAATCATGCTGCAACAGTCTAGGTTCATAATTGTGTATCAGGAGCCCATCAAAAATCCTGGACTCCTGCACACCCCATCTCTACTCCTGAAAGTGCGTGCCCTCTCCAACACTGCCTGGCATACTGACAGTTAGAAAGACTTCAACAAGTGTTGCAGAATTCCTGCCTATTGCCCTTAATATAGGCTGTTTTCCTGTGCTTACATGCCATTCAGCAATATTCAAAAAAGCATAGTGGTGCTTAGCATCATGCAAACCAGTTAAGTGGAGCTGAACATCACAAAAACTCACACAGTGAAGCTTAACAAAGAGCAAACAATAGTAGCCATTAATCATATTTAAGCAGTGCTTAGCACCACGCAGCTCTTCCAAATGTAAAGTTATGTTTTTAAATTACACAAAAAATTGCATTACATTAAACATATGGTATGTCTACTAGGGACAAACGAAATAACTGCAGGAAGCAGTCAAGACAGTATTCTCTCTTTCTCTGTTCTGTTAAAATAATGGCTCTCCGCTTGTCTTTATTGTTATTTTAACAGAACAGAGAAAGAGAGAATACTGTCTTGACTGCTTCCTGCAGCTATTTCATTTGTGCAGTTTGAAATTTACTTCTTGGCATGTTATGACTACTAGGGAGTCGAACCCATGATCTGCAAAGCTTTAGGCCATCACTCTACCCATTTAGCTATGTGGATAGTATACAAACTAGCATACCTTCACATATACTACTAAGCTACCATGGCGCACCATGAAAATGAGCTTAAATGGGATTAAACAAAAGCAGAAAAAATAATTAATTATATCTGGTTTCTATTTTTAGATGTCTGGCAGGTATTAGCTGTCTATGTGTAAGTGCAGCTTGGTATTGCTGCACTCCACCCTGTGCTACGCAAACAGACATTAAATAAAAAAAATCAATAAAAATTAAATATTTAAGCACAAACCTATTAATTCACAGCACATTTCAACAGCAGCAGGGAACATTACAGGGAGCTTCACCATGTACATAACATCTGACCAGCCTCAACACTTCTGCCTACATGGATTCAAAATCACTGTTACTATGTTCTCCCTTGGCAGTGAGCCATGATTAATATGCATGGTGCCCTACCAAGGGGGAACTGTGGCCATGTACATGGGTACATTCTGTGTAGGCTCTACATGGACCCTACACAGATTTTATTGAATGCTGGGGATTCTTTTACTGTGCTCATTTTATATTAAGAGGGTCAAACTCTTCACTTATGTGGCAGGAGATGTCTGATTTCACCAATTTGAGCTGGGAATTGCTAGTGGAAAGCTCATTATGTGCTTACCTAATTGGCCTTAGGACATAGTTAATGTAAAAATTGTTTTTTTACTGATCATATATAAGCCTTGTGTTTGCAGGAAGCTACTCTTCATGCAGTGGTAGTTATTGGTGCCTTGTATATATGCAATCACCAGAAGTTGAGATTTTCCTATAAAAACCACATCTGAACTTTACTTCAGTCCCAATTACACACAGGACAACCAGTTTGCATGGTGAGCAGCATTTACACTTTTAGTTAGGAATATTTAGGTCTATGTTACCATACCTTATTATAGCACTCAGGACTATCGTTGCTCAGAGAGCATCTGGTATGGGCACTGATTAGAATCACTGGTTATGTTAAATGCAGATTACACCAAGTAAGCACCCTTCCCTCATCCAGTTAGAAACATTCTCCACTCCTATCCCTTGCAAGTACACATCAGGACTTGCAACCATGGATGGGAACTTTCCTGCTATCTCTGCATCTAGATTGGTGGATATGGGTATCCTTAAGCAATGCAGCAATTGCTTTACATACACTGACAACTACTTAATTCTCAAGCAGAGAAATACAGTATATGACTGATGCAGTTACACATTGACACTGCAGGCTACACCATCACATACAGACACAGAACAACTCACACACATCATTTACTGCACTCCTATAAAAAAATGTATGTTACAAAGAACAACAAAGCAGTGGTTCACTCAAGAAGAAATATGTAGGAACATAGATGTGGGAAGTGTGTATGCTGTAAACATATATATATATATATATATATATATATATATATATATATATATGCTGGAAAGAGTTTTATAGATTCATCGAGACAGGTAGAATTTTTTATTAAAGCCTGTGGAGACTGCAACACTAGCAACATTATTTATATGGCAAGATGTGTTCTATGCCCAGTGTTCTACATAGGAAAAACACACCTAATGTTTAAACAGCGTATAAGCAGTGTTATGTCTAAGACAGGTTATTACTAACTCTCTGCATGTACATATATTGAACACAAATGAGCAGCATGTATTTAGATTTTTAATCTTAGAAAATGTTTCTCTAACAAAGAGAGGTGGGGACATCAAGAACTATTCTGAAAGAAATGAAAATAAGGGGATACTGCACTTTAATGCATGTACCCCCCAGGTCTCAATGAAATATTTTATCTTAAACCTGAATTAAATCACTTACATAATTGTATTAAGTGAATATACTAAACATTTTATTAGTATTTTAATGTGTTTTGTTTCTGTTTTTATGTCTGTGTTTATATGAGTATGCATATTTGAAGCTTATAAAGAAATACACATTTAAAAGTTAATGATTTTAACTAGATGATTATTCAATTAATGTATTCATTAGAAAGTATAAAAACAGCTAGATGAAAAGTACAGATGCTATCCCCTGAAGAAGCAGATATGTTCTGTGAAAGTACTCAGTACTTGTGTTATTTGTTGGAATAAAGGAAGTTCTTTTAGCTTGCTGCATTTGGTTATCATTTTTGACATTTTACTGCATTGGATTGACCAACCAACTTGGCACTTGTTTTTACTTTACTCATAAAGGACCACACACATAGACCCACATATGCAGAGGTGATCACATGTAACTTAGCCAAACCTCAAAGGCCTCTCAGGCACAGTTTTCAGAAACTCCACATGCACACAAATAAGACAATTCCCATCACAGCACATAAAGCCACATCTCATTGTGTTTCAAGTACCAAGCCCATATGACGAAACACTCCACAACTAAATATTGTTGTCACAGAACACTCCATTGTGAGACACATTGATGTCCCTTTTACCAGGCTGGTTAAGGAGAATGTTACAATTAGTCACCTGTCAGAGGTCAGAATCCATCAGATCATACAAGCATTCAGGTCACTTACCTCTAAGTACCAGTATGACTCAGTCATAGTCCATGTGGGCATGAATTAGCTGAAATATACCTCCTTGGACTATATGAAGAGAGACATGATTGAGCTCTCAGAATATGTGTCACTGGCAAGTATTAGCCTAGCAATGAACAGCAAGCATTCTACTGTCTCCAAGGATGATTCCACAATACTAGCAGAAAATTATTGACTTTGACAATTGGCTTAGCCACTGGTATCATTCCAAAGGGGTCCAATACCTATCAGACTGGGAGGACATGGTTGACAGGCCACAATGTTTTTCCAGGGATGGTCTTCTCCTTTCACCTCTAGGCTTTGGGATATTGGCCAAAATATTATCCAACTCAGTAATGTCTTTTTAGGCATTGCCAAACAGACAACCTTCCAACAAAGCAAAAGCTATTCAGAACAAGCTAAATGTGTTACTGCTCAATGCTAGGAGTCTCAACAAGAAACTGAACTCCCTAGAAGCTCTTCTCATCCCAGAGAATGCTGAAATCCATGCATTTACTGAAACATGGTTCAAAGCCATGGAAAGCACTCAAGCAGTGCATGGCTACAACACCTTTCATGCGTTCTGACTACCCATTAAATATTTAAGAGCAAAAAGCAGAGGTGTATCTAGCTACATAAAGGGTAAGCACACCTCAAGGCAAGTCAGACAATATGACACACTTGAGTTATACCATGCCCAAATAACCATGGGAAGAATCCATTACCATATTCTTGCTAGCTACAGTTCCCCCAGCATGAACAAGGAAACCCACACATCACACCTAAAGTTACTGGAATCCCTCACCATCCAGCTCAGTACATACGCATGAGTGATTTTAATTACCCCACCATTAATTTGGAGGCATACACAACCACTAACATGCTGGCCCACAGATTTCTTGAATTTGTAAATTCAAATGCCCTGAAGCAGCTAGTCTGCACTCCCACTAAGAGAACAAGTATCCTAGAACTGGCACTCACAAATATGGGAGAGCACTCCACCCACCCAGTGTGATGTTTTCATTGGTAAGATCAGATCACAAAGCAGTCCCCCTTGAAATAGACAGCAGAAACAAAGCAAAGTTTGTCCACCATAGAGAGGTTTAAAATTATTTAATACTAAAAATCAGTAAGTATAATAAAAATAGAAACACAGTGAAATATGAAGTCATCTTAAAGTGACTGGATAAGCGTTATGGCAGTAATACCTTCATCAGATCCTGTTATACTAAACTTTGCTCATCAAATTTAAACAAAGGCTTAGCCAATCAAAGTCTACTTCTTCAGCCTCCTCCCTTTCAATAAAAGTTTTAAAGGGAACATTCCATTTAGTCCAGGCAGCTTATCAGCCTGGAAATCAGCAATCCAGCGAGTTTCCACAATCTCAGTCAAACTGCAGAGATCCCCCATTCTCATATCCTCAGTCAATACATCAAGCACCATAAAATTAAAACTATGACCAGGATGATTTATAATATGTTGTCACAAGGCATTGGTTTTGCTTTTTAGCCTGATGTCATTTAAATGGTGCAATACCCTCTCTTTAAAGAGTCTGTTGTTCTTACCAGCATAAAAAACAGTGCCTAAATTACAGCTAGTGACATAAATAACATTCTTGGTATTGCAGTTGGCATAAGTCTTAAGTTTGTATTCCTTCCTAGTAATAGGATATTCAAAACAGTTCTTGAAAGTTAGAAGCCCACATACTTTACATTTTCTACATGGGAATGTACCCATTTTCTTAGTGAGTGAGTTCAGCTTGTTAGTAGGTCTGTCTTGACATACCAGTTGTTTTAAATTCTTTCTGTTCTTAAAAAAGAATCTTGGTGCATCACCCATTATATGTCGGGTGTTTTCACTGGATTTACTTCGGAATCTTAAATTCCGAAACATCGAATTTCATATGATCGAGACCATATGATCGATGTTTCAGAATATCAAAATTCCGAAACAAATCCCAAAACAAAAAAACCCCAACTAGTTAGACAATTATGCAGGAGGGCAACCCCCCCTGCACCCCCACACCCAACTCCGAGATCACACTACAGCTAGGAAAAGGGAAATCTCCCAATCCACGCTGTATGTAGATCTCCTTTCACAATTTCGAAATTCTGAAACTTCAATCATATGGTCTCGAACATGTGAAATTCAAGGCTTCACCATTTCAACATTCTAAAGGGAACCCATTTTCATCTGTTGTCAAGATCTTCCAGTTGTTTCTTATTATATCACATATTTGTTGCACATCGTTATATGTAAACAGACATCTCATTCTTCCTGTTGGTTCTCTATTGCTCCTCGTGGGTTTATCTTCCTTCTCAATAGTGTCATGAAGAAAATATGGTCTACCTTTGGTTCTTCTCACCTCCTTGGTCTCAGCAGCCCCTTTATAGATCTAATTTACCTTATAGTCTCTGTTACATAGGTGCTGTACTAGCTGTTCAGTTTCTTCATTATAGTTTGTCACAGTGCATAACCTGGATGTTCTGAGAAACTGTCCCCTGATAACATGGAAGAATATATGTCCCGGGTGCATGCTAGTTCTGTGTAAGAGACGAGTTTTCCAACAATCCTTCCTGAATATCTGTGTATTGAGTACACCATCTACTCCTCTTTGAAGAGTAACATCAAGGAGGTCTAACTCCTCTGTTGAACTGTTGAAGTCAAATTCCAAGAATTATATTGTTTTCCTTAGATAATCAACAAAGGCAACAGCTGTTCTTCATTGGCCTTTCAAAGGAAAAATATATCATCCACAGATCTCTTATAAAACAATATATAGGTCTTCCATTCGTTTACATCATTGAACACATATGCATGTTATCAGGGGACAGTTTCTCAGAACATCCAGGTTATGCACTGTGACAAACTATAATGAAGAAACTGAACAGCTAGTACAGCACCTATGTAACAGAGACTATAAGGTAAATGAGATCTATAAAGGGGCTGCTGAGACCAAGGAGGTGAGAAAAACCAAAGGTAGACCATATTTTCTTCATGACACTATTGAGAAGGAAGATAAACCCATGAGGAGCAATAGAGAACCAACAGGAAGAATGAGCTGTGTGCTTACATATAGCAATGGTGTGCAACAAATATGTGATATAATAAGAAACAACTGGAAGATCTTGACAGCAGATGAAAACATCCAATATAGTGGGTGATGCACCAGGATTCTGTTTTAAGATCAGAAAGTATTTAGAACAACTGGCATGTCAAGACAGACCTACTAACAAGATGAACTCAGTTGCTAAGAGAATGGGTACTTTCCCATGTAGAAAATGTAAAATATGTGGGCTTCTAAATTTCAAGAACTGTTTTGAACATCCTATTACTATTACTAGGAAGGAATACAAACAAGACTTATGCCAACTGCAATACCAAGAATGTTATTTATGTTCACTAGCTGTAATGTATGCACTGTTATTTTATGTTGATAAGACCAACTGAACCTTTAAAGAGAGGGTATTGTGCCATTTAAGTGGCATCAGGCTAAAAAGCAAAACCAATGCCTTGTCACAACATATTATAAAGTATCCTGGCCATAGTTTTAATTTTATGGTGCTTGAAGTATTGACTGAAGATATGAGAATGGGGGATCTCTGCAATTTGACTGAGCTTGTAGAAATACACTGGAATGATAATTTGCAGGCTGATACACTGCCTAGACTAAATGGAATGTTCCCTTTAAAATCTTTATTGAAAGGAAGGAGCCTGAGAAAGAAGACTTTGACAGGCTAAGCCTCTGTTTAAATTTGCTGAGCAAAGTTTAGTACAACAGTATCTGATGCAGGCATTCCTGTTGAAAGCACTTATCCAGTTACTTTAAACTGATTTCACATTTCACTGTGTTTTTATTTTTCTAATACCTGCTGATTTTTAGTATTAAATAGTTTTGCACTTCTCCATGGTGGACAAGCTTTGCTTTGTTTCTGCTGTTAAGTTTTAGATTGCCAAGCTGCCTTTAACTGTCTGTAGTGTGTTTTTACTTGGATCTCTTGAAATAGAGGTAAACTAGTCCCCACACCTAACCCTAACAACTTTAAGAACTTCTCTACGGCAAATTACCCCATACTAAGGAATGGAATAGCTAGTTTTCAAGCTCCCCAAAATCCAGAGAGCACATAAACATATGCAGAGGTGTACACAAAAGCCCTGTACAACCACATAAAAAACTGCATAGAAATGGCTGTATCAGACTGAAATAAACCCAGGTCAAACTGCAAAAACAAGTCTCCCTGGTGGACCACTTGTATTAATAGGTTGTACAACAAAAGAAAGAAAATACTGTCAAAAAGTAAGAGGGAATGTATACACCAGAGCAAAAAGTCCCTCATTAGTCTAAACAAGTGAATCAGGGAACTAGTCATATCTCTGAAAGCAGACTTTGACGTAAAAATAGCCTCCAAAGCTAAGGATAACCATAAGAAATTTTTCAGTTATGTCTGCAGTCTTAAGAGCAACACCCATCAATGGAATTAGTGGAGATGGCATCAACTATACTCACCAGAGGATAAAGCAAATCTGCTAACCAACAAATTCAGCTCAAATTTTACCTCCCCATCACCCCCAGTTCTCCACCACTTTGCAGCTAATTATCACTAAAGAGCAGGTTGCCATTGCGCTCTCTAAAACTAAATATATGATTTCAATGGAGCCTGACAATATACCAGGTTGCATCTTACAGCTTAAATTAAGACTTACTAGCCTCCAGACTGGGTTTGTCCTGATAGAGTGAAGGACAGCAACAGTCATCCCTTTGCATGAAGGTGGACGATTTACTAACCCAGGAAATTATAGATCCTTAAATTTGACTAGTCTTATATGTAAGACCATGGAAAGAATAATTGTGGCATTGACAAATAATGACATAGGAAACCTTCAGATACTTGACCTGACCCAATTCAGCTTTGTCAAGGGCATGTCATGCCTATTGAATCTAATGGATTTCTTTGGTAAAGTCACTAAGGCCATGGATAAGGGTAAAACAGTATATACCACCTACTTTGACCTGGTCAAGGCATTTGACACAATTCTCCAAACAAGTATTATAAATAAACTCACAAACCTGGGTATAAATCCCTACATCACCAAATGGATAGCCAATTATCTCAATGGCAGGACACATGAGGCTAAAGTGGGTGAATCCAGATCCAGCAAGAGTCCAGTTACTAGTGATGTTCCACAGGACTCAGTGCTGGGATCACTCCTGTTCGGAATATACTTCTCTGAAGTCAAGGCTAATGTGGAAGGCCTCTAGATGACAAAGTTTGTTGATGACTTGAAGCTGGGGGCAATCATTGAATCCCCCAGTGATTCATAGGTTCATAGGTTCATAGGTTCATACTAGGCTATCTGCCCTAGGGCATTTATAAGCCTAGCCAGAGTGTGTTTGGCTTTCGCCACCCATTTTAAATTAATTTTGCTATGCCCTTTTTCAAGATTAGTATACTGTGCCTCTGTCTAACAGTGACACAGAAGTGATACCCGGGGTAAACCTACGATCTCCCATCCACTCATCAAGATTCCTCTTGAAGAGAGTCAATGAGGGACTCTGCCTAACCTGGACTGGGATTTTATTCCAGAGTGAAGGGAGCCTCTGGGTTATGTCCCTCCAGCATGTCCTATTTATTTCAGTGCTGAGGTTCAAGTCTCTCAAGCGAGTAGCTCGATGGGATTTGGATTTTCTGAGGTGCAGCATGTCCATTAATTCTGGGTTGGACATGGCTTTATACGTCAGGCACAGATCGCCTCTGAGCAGATGGTATGCCACTGAGTAGAGCTGGAGTTTCTTTAACCTGGCAGCATATGACATCTGTTTGAGCCCTTTGATCCTCTTGGTGAGGTACTTTTGGGGTCTTTCCAGTTGCTGCAGGTGTCTGGTAAGGTACATCCCAAAAGGGGCATTGTACTCAATTATGGGCCTGATGAGGGATGAGTAAAGAGGCACGATGACCTCCCCTGATCTAGATGTGAATCCCTTCATGATTAGGTGGGCTATATAAAATGTTTTTCTAACCACTTTGGCCACGTGGTTGTCAAATGAGAGATTGCTATCAACTTGGGTCCCCAGGTCCCTAATTATTTCATCTGTACTTAATGGATTACCACCTATGTGGTAATTTGTGGGCACTTTGTTTTTGCCAAAGGGGATGACTATACACTTTTTGGCGTTTAGCTTGAGGTCATGGCTCTGGCACCAGTTGTCTGCTTCTATGAGGCCCTTTTGGAGTATGCTTGTGTCGGCTGGAGAGTCGATTATGGCACCCAGTTTGCAGTCATCTGCGAACTTGATCAGCCACAGTCCTTCCGTGTTGGCCTGTACCTTCGAGAACTATATACCAAACAAGAGAGGTCCCAGGACTGAGCCTTGTGGGATGCCACTTGTAACTGGTTTGGAGTCTGACATGGCTCCAGCAGTTCTAACCATGTAGGTTCTGTCCTTGAGCCAGTTTGCAACCCATCTAGTGACATAGGGGTTTATATTTAAGCTGGTGAGCTTATCTATAATGCCCGAGTGGGGTATTGTATCGAAGGCTTTTGCGAGGTCCAGGTAGGCTATGTGGACCACCTTCCCCTCGTCAATGGCCTTGATGACTGTTTCAAAGAAATCAACCAGGTTTAAGAGGCAGGATCTGCCCTTAACAAAGCCGAACTGGTAGGATCCAGTGTCTGTAGGTCCCCAATATCTTTATTTATGAGGTCCATGATGATCCTTTCCATAGCTTTGCAGACCAAGCTAGTCAGGCTTATGGGGCGATAGTTTCCAGGATCCGTTGAGGCACCACCTTTGTGGAGAGGGACCACTGTTGCTGTATGCCACTCTTTGGGTACATATCCTGTAGTAAGGCTGAGATTGAACAGTAGTTTTATGTAGATATTTTTCAGGATGGTCTAAATCAGACAAATGATTGGTGACAGAACCATGGCCTAAAACTAAATGTGAAAAAAATGCATTATCATATCCTTTGGGAACTCAAATACCCCTACAATTTACAACATAAATGACATACCCATAAGAATAGACTCAGAGGTGAGAAATCTAGGTGCACAGATAGATAGTAGCCTGAACTTTGATGGCCATGAGTCCACAGTAGTGAGGAAGTCCTTTGTGGCACAATTTACAAGTAAAGGTATGGCATCCGGATCCATGAAAATTATAGTCCTGCTGTACTCAACCCTCATTAGACCAATAATTGAGCACAATGCACTATTTGGCATGTACTTGACTATGCATCTACAGCTACTGGGGTGAAACCAGAGGTTCCTCACAAAGAAAATACAGGGTGTAAACAACATGTCATATGCAGACAGACTAAAAACCCTATCCCTTTACTCGGTCTCCTACTGACTATTAAGGGGTAACATATGCCTGACCTACAAGGCATTCACAAATCCAGCTATGATGGAGATGCTACACATCCATACATCAAACAGCATAAGGGTCACTAAATCTAGGGAACTAAACTTAATGACTCAAGCAAAACAGATATGTGTCTCAGAGATTGCCCTTTCTTTGGAACAGGCTCCCTATTTATATTAAGCAAAGCCCTTTCCTGGCCCTGTTTAAATGGAATTTGGATTAATGAATGGGTAATCGTAAATTCACACATGGGGTAGTGTGTATGTCTCTTATGGACAGGGGCAATCTGTAACATACTCAAAGCATAGGCACAAACCAATGCCCTCCTCTTACCCCTAGGTGCCATGTATTGGGTAAAATCAGGTTATATCAGCTAAGTTTGTAAGGGCTCTTAAGCCATTTGTCCAGTAATCTCCTATGAATTTATATTAGTTAATGATTCACATCAAAGTTTTGTGCATGCACTCCAGGACAATAGTTATATAAAAGTTACTATTCCATGATAACAATATACACATATAAAACATTTTATATAAGTATATTTTTGTCAGTATAACAAACAGGCAAAACAGTTATTGTTGTAAAATGATAGAAATGGCTAAGAAAAAAAAGAGCTCTCTAAAAGAAAAAACAATTTGACTGGACTGCAGATATGGATCAGAAGCTATGATCTGAAGTGTATGAACTGTTATGATCCATGTTTTACAGGTGAACAAATGTGGGTCAACATATATGGATGGATGTTGGTCAACATATATGGATGTATGAAATTCCCAGTATTAAAGCCTGTACTGCATATTCATAGGTTCATAGGTTCATAGGTTCATATTAGGCTATCTGCCCTAGGGCATTTATAAGCCTAGCCAGAGTGTGTATGGCTTTCGCCACCCATTTTAAATTAATTTTGCTATGCCCTTTTTCGAGGTTAGTATACTGTGCCTCTGTCTAACAGTGACACAGAAGTGATACCCGGGGTAAACCTACGATCTCCCATCCACTCATCAAGATTCCTCTTGAAAAGAGTTAATGAGGGACTCTGCCTAACCTGGACTGGGATTTTATTCCAGAGTGAAGGGAGCCTCTGGGTTATGAATCTGTCCCTCCAGCATGTCCTATTTATTTCAGTGCTGAGGTTCAAGTCCCTTGAGCGCATAGCTTGATGGGATTTGGATTTTCTGAGGTGCAGCATGTCCATTAATTCTGGGTTGGACATGGCTTTATACATCAGGCACAGATCGCCTCTGAGCAGGCGGTATGCCACTGAGTAGAGCTGGAGTTTCTTTAACCGGGCAGCATACAGCATCTGTTTGAGCCCCTTGATCCTCTTGCTGCTACGACAGTTATATTGATCTAATATAATAAGATACTGTCACTATTAGTTTCTTACATCGTGAGAGCTAATAATGCCTGAACGTTTAGCAGACACACTCTTAACAAAATACTTTGGCTTCAAGGATAGCGTCAAGGATAGTGAATTAACAACAACAACTGTATGCTCACAGACTAAGGAACTAGCAAAAATGATTACAGGCACAATAGGAAAGGGCGTAAGTATTTCTCAGACAAAATGGAGTTCCTGGCTGCAACAGTTACAAATATTTCTAAGGGACTATAAAACTATAAAACTACCTTACTGCTGCTACAGGTCAGATCCCTGCAAGTTTATGTGAAAGAACTGAATTCAAGATAAACCTTCCAGTGCAGAACAAAGTGTCTCAAATCTCACCGTAAAATAACAAAAAAACAATCATGACAAAATGTAAGATGAAAGAATATATTTACAGGAAATGACATTTCCCTGAGTGTTTGTTTAGGCTGGGACAAAAATCTGTGTTGAAACAATTAAGGTCTAATATATGCTTATCTTACTATTATTCAGACCCATATCAAACTGTGAAAATAAAAGAGTCCATGACTGCTATAAAGAAAGACAAACATTTTCTGACTAGTCCCAGTTCATTTTAAGGAACATTAAGACCATTTTATATGTTTATTTATTTTTTTTTTAAAGTGGATCTTGATACTGTCCTTTGATAAACTGTTAATTAAGAAGGACTTTTGGTTAACAGTACTTGGATATGTAATTTCATTTTGTTTTGTGTCACTCTCTGAAAGTATTTGCAAACTGTTAGTTGAGAGGAGTTAAATTGTTTGTTATTCTTAATTCTAAATGTATCTGTACACTGTTGCTTAAAAGGACATTTGGATACTGCTTAAATGCATTCACTAACAGTATACAGTACCTTAACGCTTAACTGCAATTGTTTACATTACTTAAGTTGCCTAAAAGTATTATCAGATACCCTGTTTTTTGTGCATTATTGTTGCTTTGCGTTTGTATGCTGCATTATCATTTAACATTGCACCTTACTTTTTTCTTTTCTCATAGGCAGCCCTATCCAGTTGTATGCAGTTGCTTCCATTTATAATATACTCAGTGAACAGGAACACAGTCCTTAACACCCTTGTACTGCTAGACTTCTTTGATGGAATCAAAATTATACTAGTATGATACTGGTCATCCTGCCTGGCTATTATACTACATTTGCTTCATTTTTCTGATTATAGATGTCTGATATTCACACAGACATACACTCTTGGAAAGACTGACATAGATTTACCTGCTGTTTCTTTGCCCAGATTAGAAGGTAATGGCTGTCACCAATCAAATACGACAATACCCTTCAAAAGAGGTGTTCAATTATACTGGGTAAAACAGATATTGACACAAATGTAGCATGCAACCCAGGCAGTAAGGCTTTTCAGAGTGGTCCTGCTGTTATCACAATAGGCATTAACACTCTCAAGTTATTAAAAATATTCACTAAACAAACAGCCATAATGACAGGTAGTAAAGCACTGAATAATAAATAGAAGGATTACTTTGAAGAAGTTCCTGACTGAGCAGAGACGAAAGCTTGTGCATATACTTCGTGTGGAATAAATTGTTTGTACTTTGTATCTACTGGTGATATCATCCTTGTTTTTACTGCATCAGCTGCTCTCCAGCTCCATGTGCATCGTTGTTTGTTCATTAGTGGTTATTTTGCATTTTGTTCTGAATAAATAAAAGGATTTAAAACATGTAAATACCGAATAACTCATTCCAATAAACAACAGTTTCACACACAGGAAATATGAAAATAATACTGTAGAATAGATCTCACATTGATATCAGAAAACTTCTAACTAGTTGTAGTTTCCTGACTGTCTAAAGATTAACTGTCCCTATCCAATCTAAATAACTCAGCAAGGCAAGATGAATAATTATATCCACACTCCAGTCTGTTGTCTGTCCTCAGTGACTGGAACAACTACTCTGGAAACAACTGGGCTACTTATGAACAGCTCTGGAAAACAAATTGAATGAAAACTGAATAACTGACACAGAACCTGCTTTATAGCATTTTTTTAAAGTATCAGGAAACTGCTATGAGAATCCTTCTCTCTCATATCAGACTTTGAAACATAAACAAACAGCTGCAGTGAAGATTCTATTCTCCCAGCTCAAGCACACAATGACCTTACATCCAAGTCAGCTGACTCTGGCATAACATACATTCAGAATTCTCTGAAAAAATGTACATTTGGTCAACCACAAGTACAATGTTTGGCATTCAAACATCTTGGGTAAATTAGAGTGATAATCAAAAGCCATAAACATATTTACAAATTTATAGCTAGTCATGCTGGCATATGTAACACAGGGTAATTTACAATTATTTACAATTATTCACAAAACTTCAGCCAGTATTGGTAACACAGATAACAATATCTAATATACCCACATTTCTCCTCCCTTTGAAAACTCAAGCTAGATTTTCAAGTGACCCTGAAAAATTGTCGCTTGAGAAAAATGGGCCTGTCTGGAAACACATCAACCTATACCCTGTGTTGAGAATCCATCTATACTGGCATTACTGAAATCTGGACTGACTAATACAGGGGGTCCTCCCAAAGCCCCTTTAAGCTTTTGGAATGCCTGCTTGCAGGCTGGGGTACATACTACCATATCAGACTTGTTTCTCCTTGTTAGGTCAGTAAGGGGTGCAGCTATTGTACTATAGTTTGACACAAATTTTCTATAGTACCCTGCTGTCCCTAGGAATGTTCTCACCTGCTTTTTGGTAACAGGGACAGGCCACACCTGAATAACCTCCAGTTGGCAGGCGCTGGCCTAATCTTACCACTTCCTTTTCTATATCCTAAATAGGAGACCTCTGCCATACCCACTGGACACTTGCTAGGCTTAATCGTCAACCCTGCCCTTTTTAATCTACCTAAGACCTTCCTTACATGTTGAAAGCACTCTTGCCGGGAACGGCTGTAAATGGCAATACCATCCAAATAAACAAGATCATAGTCTTCTTCTCCTACTAAGATATGATCTGCTAACATCTGGAAGGTTGCTGGGCATTCTTCATCCCAGAGGACATCCTTGTAAAGTCATATAATCCAAAAGGTGTTACAAAAGCTGACCTCTCTCTAGCAATGGGAGTCAAGGGCACCTGCCAGTATCCCTTGGTCAGATCAATAGTGGTCAGATACTCAGCCCCACCCAGCTGTTCTAAAGCTTTATCTCTTCTAGGAATGGGGAACACATCTGACTCTGTATAACTGATTAACTTTTTGTAGAGTATGCAGAATCTTACACTACCATCTTTCTTTGAAACCAACACTATCGGAGAAGCCCAAGGACTACTGGACTCCTGGATTACCCCCAGCTCCAACATCTCCTTTGTCTCCTCCTTCAAAGTCTGTTTGACTTGCTCAGATACCTGTAAAGAGCTTGCATAATAGGCCTTTGTGGTCCTGTATTCACATTGTACTGCACTAGGTGGGTGCACCCAGGTTTCCCAGTGAACGTGCCCCGAAACTCCTGCAACACTGTTCATATTTCTTTAACCTGAATAGGGGATAGCCACTGAAATAGTGTTACTTCTCCCACAGAAGTGTCAGTCTAAGCCTTACTGAGAAGATCAATTACCAGATCCCTCTCAGACTTCCTACTTTCCTTGAGCATCAGGTGTTTCCTTAGCTACCTTTCTCAAGCCTCATAAAGTAGGATCCAGATGCTGAACCTGTCTCAACGCTGTCTTTGTAATCTCTCCCATCTCCCTTTTCACAGGGAGCCTAGTACCTTCCAACAGCAGTGCCTTACTGTCAGCCTGGGGTACTACCACTAACCTCTGTCCTTGCAGTCACCATGTCCATGGGAACACCAGTACCTACCAGCAGCTGTGGTTCACTTTCAGGCTCACTGCTTCACAGTAGCTCCCTCCCTGAAGTAACCACATCACCAGCCACAGCTTCAGGTATAGGATCTGCCTGGGTCTCCCCCAGGCTACCAGACCCACATGCCTGTCTCTCAGCTTGACTGCATGCATTTGCATGCACAAAAGGTACTACATTATCAAAATCATTCCCTATTAAGACATCTGCAGGCATATCCTGAAACACACCTACTTGCTTGTTCCCTTTTCCACATTCCCAGCCAAGATGAACCCTTGCCAAAGGTATTTGGAAGGGGGTCCCACCCAAAGCTCTGACTGGTGTGGACTGCCCAAGCAAATGCTGCTCCTCCTTAACCACTGCAGGCCTGGTCACAATGGTTATATTAGAAGCTGTGCCTCTCTTAACAGTGGCATGTCTTCCATCCACTAAGATAGGATACAAATTTTGGTGATAGTTTGGTACCTCTGCTGTTCCAGACAACTTATCATTGCCATTCTGTCATTCCCACTTGCAGATCCCCTTACCTTTTGTTTCTTCCCTTGCTTTAGTGGACATTTGTATGCTACATGGCCCTCTGATTATATTTGAAACATCTACTCCCTGATCCTGACCATATGCTTGAACTAGTGGCTTCCCCTGTTACTGGTGAACTCTGTTGGAGTGGTTTAGGCTGCCCCATGGGTTGTCTTATGTGCATGTGCAGCACTAGGTATCCATTTCACATACTATGGTGCCCTGCTTGGCAGATAATAACCCCTTTTCTCCCCAACTCATTTGCAGAGTTACACTCTCGGTCTGCCAACCAGATCCTCATGCCCTCAGGCAAAGTGCTGAGAGCTAGTTCCCTCACCAAAAGGTCTGCCAGTCATTCAAAAGTGGTGACCTGACACCTGCTCACCTACCAGTGAAAGTAAGTATTTAAATCAGCAAAGAAATCGCATACAGTTTAATCTGCCTTGCGTCTATGTTGACAATTTTTTTTTTCTATACTGAGAGCTTGTTCCCTCACCAAAATGTCTGCCAGTCCCTCAAAAGTGTTGATCTGACACCCACTTACCCACCTGTGAAAGTAAGTACTGAAATCAGCAAAGAAATCACATATACTTTCATCTATCTTGCGTCTATGTTCACAATTTTTTTTCTATACATTTCAGGGGTTAATTTAAATCAGTCAAGTTAACATTATTTTACACTATTGTAATTCAAACAATCAATATCAGAGAGTTTAGCAATTGCATTAACAGCTCTACCATCGAGTAAGGGGGTCAGGAACCATACCCAGAGCCCTTGGTTAACATTATACTGTTTACATACCCTCTCAAATATATAAATAAAACTATCAAAGTCAATGTTTTTAATTCTATTGGGAGAATGTTCTATATTCTAGGTAGGAATGAAATGCCCTCTCACCAATTTTATTGTCAGTTTTGTGAATGTGAAATAGGTATTTATCATTAGACCTGAGGGTTCTAATTGAGTGCCAGTTAAATAAATGTGATAAAGTTGACCATTTATTTATATAGACTTGATTGTGAGTAAATTGACGATGGCTGAATTACAGTCTGTTACTGAAGAACATTCGGTTTAGTTTGTTTAGTATGGTATGTGCGGTTACTGGGTAGTGGTTGAGCTACTGTACATATTTTGCTAATATGTATATTTTAGCTTTCCTTTGCTTAATTTGTAGATATTTCTTATGGTATTATATGTATTAAAGCATTTGAGCAGAAGGACTGTGTTGGCCCATGATTTCTTAATGCAAGAGGTTATACATTCATTGATGCTGCACAGTGAATTTTCACCACCTTTCTGCAGTGGCATTATTTTGGCCTTTTTCCAGATGCTTGGGAATGCCTCCTCTCTGAGGCTGTAGTTTTTTATTAACGTATTATTAAACATATATATGTATATGTAGCTCTCTTTTCATTTCATTTTTTTACTGTATACTATAATTTGAAGTTACATTCCCTCTCATTTCTGTGGTCATAAACCTATAAAGCTTTTTGCAGTGTAAACGTGAATAAACCTGATTAATCGCTGAAAGAAACTTCACTAATTAACTGGTCTTTGCAAGCCAGAGATGGAGAAAGGAAGGTGAAAGGTGGGAGGAAGACGTAACATGAAAGTCACAAAATGTCACTTTTTAAAAAAGTTGTTTTCTCAGTTTTCTTTATATTTCTACAAGCACTGTTTATAGATTGTGTAATGCATATGTAGGAAACAAACCTGTTAGAATATGTTCCAAACCAGGCATTGAATCTTTTCCTGAGGATTCTCAAAACCAACAGTATTTCTCACCATTTCCATTTAAAATGAATAGAACTATAATCTAACTAGAGACACAATGGCAAATTAATCTCATCAACTCTGCCCCACAAGTGCATTATCAGCAAAAGGTATATTTCCATAAAAGCAGGATCATGTAAAGATATCTGCCCCTGCTGAAGATCAGGATCATGTAAGGATATCTGTCCCTATTAGAATATTCAAGTATGGAAAATACTATTAAAAATAACTACTTTTTATGGTGCAGGCAGATTTGGATTATATAGGACTTCATAACAAGACAAAACAGGTATGCTTTTTCAGTTTCTACTTCTAATGGTCCTTCATGTGTTTAACTTTGCTGTGAAGGTATTTGACTCACTCACCACTACTCATACACATAGTATATATCCAACACATAAATCAACATACGTGGAGGTTCTCTCAAAAAACTTATTGAAACATCAGAGACCTCCAAAACAAAAGATGCTACAACAAACACAGTTCCCACAGCACCCAAGACACATAGCAACACCAGTGTCTCACCTACCAAGCTCTTAAGGCTTAACACTCAAACAACAAATGTTCTTGTCATTGGAGACTCCATAGTGAGACACACGGATGTTCCACTCACCAGGTTAGATAAGGAGAAAGTCACGGTCAGCTGCCTGCCTGGTGCCAGGATTCATCAGATCATGCATGCACTCAGGTGTCTCAGCAACAAGTACCATTATGACTTTGTCATATCTCATGTTGGAGTGAATAACCTGAGACATACCTCACTGGACTATATGAAGAGAGACATGATTGAGACCTCTGAGTATGTGTCCCAGGCAGTTATGTCCTTAGCCTTGAGCAGCATATTACCCTCACCTAGAATGATGCCACCATATAAACAAAAAATGATCGATTTCAATAATTGGCTTAGTTTTGGTGTCATTCAAAGGGGATCCAGTTTCTGTCAGTCTGGAATGACATGGACGATAAACCTCGCTACTTTGCCAGAGATGGTTTTCACCTGGCACCACTAGGCTTTCAGCTGCTGACAAAGGCTCTTGCCTCTCTCATAGTGCAAACAAAATTGCCAACATGAAAACTGCCAACCAAAACAAAATAAGAGTTATGCTGCTAAATGCTAGGAGCTTAAACCAAAAACTACACACTCGGGAAGCACTTTTATCACTGGGGGATGTAGATGTATGTGCAGTCACAGAAACCTGGTTCAAGACCTCAGAGAGTACCCCGGCCTTGCAAGGCTACAATACCCTACACACCTTCAGACCACAAAAAGGACATGTGAGAACCAAAGGAGGCAGTGTTTCTATCTATATTAGAGATAAATTCACCTCCCGACTAGTTAGACTGGACAACTCCATGGAGGTATTCCAAATTCAGATTACTGTGAGTAAGACCCCCATTCATGTCATAGCTAGTTACAGATCCCCCTCCATGGATCCTGTTCCGTACAAGGTCTACTTGACCAAACTGGAGTCTATCCAAATATTGTCAAACACTTTGGTCATGGGGGATTTCAATAATCCCACCATCAACTGGGAAACCTACTCAAGTTCCTTGACTTTGTTAATTCAGATTCCTGAAACAAATTGTTCAAACCCCAACAAGAGGAGCAAACCTACTAGATCTGAGCCTTACTAACATTTCAACAGAGGCACCACCACAACTGTTGAACCCTCATTAGTTAAATCTGACCACAAGTCAGTTGCCTTCGAACTGGCACTAACAGCAAAACTCACAAAGGTTGAAGTCAGACTAAAAACCTTCACCAAAGCAAGTTATACCCTCCTAGGGGATGTTCTAAATGCATTACAAGCCCCATCCTCAGCTGAAAGTGGTAACTACAACAAGCCCCGTGCAATCACTTTTATAAGTGTATAGTCTCTGCTGTTCCAGAGAGAATCAAAGCCAGAGCCACAAATAAAATAAATCTGCCCTGGTGGATGTCCGTCATCAACAAACTTTACAACAAACGCAAAAAGTTGCTGTCTAAGAAACGTAAGGCAAGATCCCAACAATGGAAAAGCACCTACCTCAGCCACAACAGGCAAATAAGGCAACATGTCAAATCCTGTAATGTAACTTTGAGAAAAACTTAGCAATCATGGCCAAGGAAAACCATAAGGCCTTTTACAGCATCGTACATAGCCTAAAAGGTAGGACCCAAACATGTGACAAACTAGTGACTAACGGTATCATACACACTGATCCTGCAGAGATAAAAAACCTGACAGTGGACAGATTTAGCAAAAATGTCACTCCCTTATCCCCTCCAAACTTATCACAAAACTTGCCACCAACTTCCAATGACTCTAATTCTAATGTAGCCACACCCAGTACCCAAACATACTTTACCTTCCAACCTGTTCCTACTCAACTTATTCATGCCCTACTTAAGAAACTAAGACCCACCACCCTGGCTGCCGACCTCCTCCCAGCAGACTATCTGCAAAAGGCTGCTGACATCATAGCATACCCCATCTCTAGCTTGATCAACAGAGCTATATCTGAAGCTACTGTACCCAATATATGGAAAATCTCCCATGTCGTACCTCTCCATAAAGGAGGCAGTTCCACTGAACAATCAAACTTTAGACCCATAGCTATTCTGTCACATCTAGCTAAAATTATGGAGAAGTGTGTACACATATAGCTCATGCACTACCTCACACAGAACAGGCTGTTGTCCAACTTTTAGCATGGCTTTAAGCCACACCACAGTACTACTTCTGCCCTCCTCTCTTTCTCTAATGTCATTAACCACAACTGCAATAGTAACAAACTATCGTCAGCACTCTTTCTAGATCTATCCAAGGCTTTTGACATGGTTGACCACAAAATGCTTATAAATATCTTGAAGGCCTTCTCCTTAAATAACCATGCACGCCACTGGTTTCAATCTTACCTGCAGGGCAGGAAACAGGCAGTCCTATGGCAGGACAAGCTATCATCTCACCTACCCATCACATTAGGAGTACCCCAGGGCTCAATACTAGGACCCCTTCTTTTCTCCATCTTTATCAACGACCTTCATTCAGTCATCCCAGATGCTACCTGCATTCAATATGTGGATGACTCCACCTTGATTTCTTCTGACACCTCACTAGCTACTTTATTCACATTAACCCAAATTACCTTCAATACAGTGGAAAAATGGCTCTCCAATCAATATCTAATCCTAAACCCCAACAAAACTAAGTTGCTCCTCTTCTCCCCCACATGCAGGACCCCCCCTACCAGCCTTCAACATAACTGCTAACAATGGCACTATCATCTCCCCAGAAGCCCAAACTAAACTACTGGGTGTCATAGTTGATAACAACCTGAAGTTTGATGTGCATATCAATCAAACTATCAAAACCATTAATAAAAAACTTGGCTCTCTTTACAGAATCAACCCTTTCCTTACCCCACTTGCTAGAACTCTATGCCTCACCTCTGTTCTCCAACTTAAACAAAACAGATCTTAATAAACTATCATCCTGCTATAACGGCATTGCCAGATTTGCTACTGGCACAGCCTACCAGACACACCACTGTCACAACCTAAATCACCTAGGATGGCTTGAACTGCCAAGCCTACTGCAGTTCAACCAGCTAATAGTGGCACATAAAGTCCTTTACCAACCAGAAAATACACCTGCACTAAAAAATATTATCAGCCCCTACACCAGCACACGGCCACTGCGATTATCCACTAGACTCCTAGTTCAAACATACAAATCCAACTACTCAGCTGGGGACTCTCTGTTTGCCAACTCTGTTGGAATAATATGGAACAGACTCCCAGATGACTCGACCCTAGAACCCTCACTAACTCCATTCAAAAACAAACTCAAGAAATACTTCAAAAGTCATTGGTTATGTCCTTGCACTAACCCCGACTGGTGACCTCTCTATTTCTTAGGTGCTTTACCTTCAACTACTAACTTTTTTCTACCACTCCATTTCAGGAAGGGTCAGTTGTATAACTGCTGCACAGTGTGTCTTAAACCTGAATGTAATATTATGTATGTTTAACTTTGAAAATAATGTTATGTTTTGTAAAGTGTTTTATAATAAGTACTATATGTGCTAAATGCTGGTATTCCTTATGACTGTAATCTGCTTGAAATTAGCATTTACTAAATGTTCAATGTGTATTATTATCTTGGAGATTTTCTCCCTGGGCCTCCACTGAAAATGGACATGTATCCAGTCGGACTATCCCAGTCAACAAATGTAAAATAAATAAAATAAATAAACTTCTCCCTCCACCCGACATATCCGAAGATCAGGTCATTAAAGTCTTGTCTAAGGCAAAAAACACAGCTTCTATGGGACAAGATGACATCCCAGGCTGTCAAACTAAAACATGATCTACCATCACCATTAAGTACCCTATTCAATCAAAGCCTAACCACAGGCTTTATTTCTACAAAATGAAGAAAAGCAATAGTTATTCCCCTCCACAAAGGTGGCTTAGCAACAGACCCAGTGGATTATAGACCCATAAGTCTGACCAGCTTCATCTGTGAAGCCATGGAACATATTATTATGGACCTCATAAATAAAGACATAGGCAGCCTCCAAACCCTGGATCTGACCCAATTCAGCTTCATCAAGGGCAGATTCTGCCTCTTAAACCCTGGTGGATTTCATTGAAAATATGACCAAGGCCATTGACGAGGGCAAATCTGTGCACACAGCATACCTTGACTTGGCAAAGGCCTTTGACACAACCCCACACTCAGGCATTACTGATAAATTTAGCAAACAGAATGTAAACCCCTTTGCTGTAAGATGGGTTGCCAAATGGCTCACAAACCAGTCACACACTATCAAAGTGGGTGACTCCACATCAACCAGCAGACCTGTCACCATCAGGGTGCCACAAGGGTCAGTGCTGGGCTCTGTTGTTTGATATATACTTCTCAGAAGCTCAGTCCAAAACTAGGGGCTGTGGTTGACCAAGTTTGTGGACAACTGCAAAGTGGGTACAATTACTGAATCCCCAAATGATGTCAGTATACTTCAGGAGGGTCTTATGCAGAACAATAACTGGGATCTTTGTCACGGTCTCAAACTGAATGAAAGAAATGTATCATCATTCCCTTCATTCACACAATCAAATTAACAACAATACCCTATGTACCTACGAAGTGATATGAGATCTGGGTTCACAAGTAGACTTTGACCTTAACTTTGGCCACCATGTGTCTACTGCAGTAAGGAAGGTATTTTACGTAGCACACTTGATTAGCAAAGGCATTGCTTGTAAAGCAAAGGAGGTTATAACCTCTCTATACTCATCACTAATCAGACCCATAATTGAATATAACGCCCTTTCAGCATGTACCATACAAAGTACCTGCAGCAATTGTGGATACCTCAGAGGTTTCTGACTAAGAAGATCATGGGACTCCAGTACATGCCTCACACAGACTGACTAAATCCCTGTCGTATACTCAGTATTGAATAGACGTCTTAGGGGAGACTTATGCCTGGCTTACAGAGCAATTTCTGACCCAAACCTAATGAATTTGCTGCACATGTATAAGTCAAACAGGACTAGAGTTACCTGTTCCAGTGACCTAAATATGGCCTGCAACTTGAATAGGATGAGCTGGAGAGACAGATTTGTCTCCCAGTGACTGCCACATCTTTGGAATAGGCTGCCAATTCATGTGAAGCAGAGCACCTCTATGACACTGCTCAAAAGGAATCTGGACAAGTGGATGGGGCACTGTAAATTCTTACTGGGGTACTGCCCACAACCCTCCCAGACATGGGCAATCACTACTAAATACAATCCTGGGTATTGACTAGAGTATCTATGGTATTACATTGGGATGAGATGGTTAAGCTTGAAATTACCTCCAGGTCGACAGCCTAGTAACCTCCTATAATCCTAAGTCTGCAGATTGCATCAAAATGTGTAAGTCAGTGTTCAAGTTATCTACCTATCTATCTATCTATCTATCTATCTATCTATCTATCTATCTATCTATCATCTATCTGTCACTCTTTCTAGCTACTTAACTGGTTATCTGTTAATTCTTATTCACACTATCTGAGTTACAACCATTTTTTTTGTTAATAGTATAATAGTGTTGATATGTTCAGAGAAGGTGATTTTATTGTCTATATCTACCAAGGTATTTGCAATGTTATACAGTTTCAGTGTCAGTGTTGTTGATTTTGATTGTGTTTGCAGCAGTTTAATTATTTGCTTGACAAAAAATCATGAGTTTGGTCTTTCTTTCATTTAGTATTAAATTAAAGTTATTCAGCCAGTTGGTAAGTGAGTCAAAATATTGTTGTATTGTCTTTGCTACTATATAAGATTGTGTTGCCCTCTGCATACTATAGTAGTTTAAGACCATCTGTATATTGATAAACATTATTTGTAAAGATGGCAAAGAACAAGGGACTAAAACTGATCCCTATGGTACTCCAATATTATATTTAAAGGAGGTAAATACTGAGCTTTGCCATGGGACTGTATTTTGTCAGTAAGGTATGACTGTGTTTGATACCATCCAACTGCTTCTAACCTATGCATTAAAATGCTATTATTAATGCTACTGAACTCTTTGGAAAAGTCTAGAAAAATTACTGCAGCTATTAGGCCACTATCACATTTAATACCAACTTTGTTAGTTACAGCAACTAATGCTGTTTTGCAAACTGGGTCTGTATTAGATGATCAAAACTTTAGGTAATTGAATACCTAAAGATCGACACCTAAACAGCGAAAGCTGTAAATATCGAATGGCTACTTCCGTGAATTCTTTCATAGGGAAAGAATTTCTTTGGGCGTTACCGGGAATCTGTCCTTTTCTCTAATGTAGAGCGATCTCGGAGTTAGTATATTCAGTTAGGGTGGGTGTGGAGGGTGAAGTCCCCCACTCAATTAGGGTTTGAAATTTTTTTTCCTCCAGCCAAGCAAATTCTTTCCCTACGAAAGAATTCTCGGAAGTGGCCATTCTATGTTTACAGCTATTGCTGTTTAGGTGTCGCGCTTTAGGTATTTGATTACCTAAAGCTCACTATAATATATATAACCTGCAACTGTGCCTAAAAGGCTAAAAAAAAGATCATCATCATTGAGAGATCACTTTTTCTTATCTTTTTTAGTAGGGATTGAGAATAGACCATTGTCTGCAAAAATTCATACCTATGGCTGGCTGAAGAAGATAGCTATCCCAGCTTTAATACTTGCAAAATGTACAACATTCATTCAATATCAACCTGTTAGCATGCCAGTCTTCATAGCCGTAGCTGTTTAAATGAATGAATCTGTCTCATTTCTTTGTAAATGCAACACTGTAATTGTATTAAGTACATATTGCTACATTTACAGAGTAGCACAGCATGGAAGAGCTTGTTTATTTATTTATTTATTTATTTATTTATTTATTTATTTATGTTTGCTTCTCACTCTCAGTGAGGAGTTTTTTTTCGGTTCAAATTTGTTTCAGATGGGTATCAGTCTGGGAGACAACCTATAGTATCAATTTACCTAGGTGCTGCTCTGAGTCTGTAGTTCTTTGTTTTGTAAGTTTTCATCAACTTTTTGCAGTGCAATTATTTTGGGCTTTTTCCATATGCATGGGAATGCCCCCTCTCCAAGGTTGTAGTTTGTTATTAGCATATTATTAAACAGGGTAGTTTATACAGTAACAAGTATGTTTTAAGAATGTTTGAGGTAGATGATCTGTATGTTCTTTCCAAGTAAAACATATATAGCAAGTATATGTAGCTAGTAGTATATGTAGCTCTCTTTTCATTTCATTTTTTATTGTATACTATAATTTGAAGTTACATTCCCTCTCACCTCTAGGATCATAAACCTATCAAGCTTTTTGCAGTGTAAAAGTGAATAAACCTTATTAATCACTGACAATAACTTCGCTAATTAGCTGATCTTAAATTTCACTTTTTCAAAAAGGTTGTTTACTTAATTTTCTTTATATTTCTACAAACACTGTTAAAAGATCATATAATGCATATGTAGGAAACAAACCTGTCAGAATCAGTTCCAAATCAGGCATTGACTTTTTTCCTGAGGATTCTCAAAACCAACAGTATTTGTCACCATTTCCTTTTAAAGTGAATTGAAGTGCAATCTGACACAATGGAAAATTAATCTCATCAACTCTGCCCCATAAGTGCATTATCATCAAAATTATATTTCCTAAAAGCAGGATCATGCAAGAATATCTGCCCCCACTAAAGATCAGGATAATGTAAGGATGTCTGTCCCTTTGAGCTTATTCAATTATGGAAAAAATACAATTAATAATAACTACATTCTGTGTTGCAGGCAGATTTGAATTATATAGGACTTTATAACAAGATAAAACAGGTATGCTTTTTCAGTTTCTACTTCTAGTTTTCCTTCAAGTGTTTAACTTTGCTATGAAGTTATTTGACTGGTTTGTGTGTAACATGAATATTCATGATCAAGAGTCTGCAGATTGCATCAAAATGTATAAGTCAGTGTTCAAGTTATCTACCTATCCATCTGTCAATCTATTTATCAATCTGTCACTCTTTCTAGTACCTAACGAGTTATCTGCTTAATCTTATTCACAGTATCTGCATTCCAAAATATCTGATTCTGTAGACAAAAGTATGTAGCTATGCTTATCTAATTTAATATAGGTTCAAAGATAAAAAAAATAATAATAATCATAATTTCATTTTGAAAGTTTGGTCAGGTTTTATAACGTAACCAAATTAAATTGCAGCAACAGAAAGTGAATCCATGTGTCACTGAATTCAAACTAAAGGGCGCATACCATTTCATTGTGATCTTTAAGTATTCAAAGTGTGTGGCTGGATATGATTTCATGGATTATAGTATGAGTGAGGCATTTATAGGGCTGATTTTGCTGACATTAATAATAAACCAAAGACATGAGACTGGGAAGAGAAACTGTGTTTTGTTAATATCAAAATTATGTGGGGAAGGTTTTAAGACTATGTTACTCACTTAATTGAAGAATATGTTCCTACATTATGTAATATGTCAGTCAGTCATCTAAGATGAGTTAAACTTCTTGATAAGGCTAAGATAAGCAACTTGTATTACTAAAGAAAATCAACAGCCCCAAAACACAGCATTACAGTCTAGTAAGAAAACTTACTACTTTTCATGAAGACAGTTTTATTAATACACTTCATCTGCCTAACTAGAGTCACTAAAGACTCCCCATAGATGATGCTGTCTCTGAGTTCAATAAAATCTTCCTAGTTGTTCTAAATACTCTAGCCCCCCACCCCCACGCCCACCTCACTGTCAGAATAAAAAGAGTCAAAGCCAACCCTATTCCATGGCTATCCTTAGCAACTACACAACTCATTAAACAAAGAGACAAAGCATGGAAGGTCTAGGCAATAAATAAATAAATACATAAATAAGTAAATAAATAAATAAATAAAAGAGCTCCCACTTTGCTAACACATAGACAGCTATGAAACTTAACAAAACCAATTATCACTAAAGATAAGAAAACCTATTACTCAACCAATCAAAACATGCACATTAATAATCCATAAATGTTCTGTGTCTTAATCAATAATCTGTTAGCAAACATACAGAAACAAAAGTGAACACCCCATTTCAATCTTTTAAAAATAGTGACTCTCCACTAAAACTTAACTTTTAGACAGGTAAAACTCAAGTTACCTACTTTCACATCTAACTCCTCTAGTGCACACTGCAGTGTTTAGGATAAACCATTTTTTCATCTTACCTTTAAGCATCTATTACAAGACCACTAGTTATTGTAGAGTCCACATTCTGTCTCTCAGTAGTCATCTTGGGATTAGTGCTTCTGTTTTTTCCTGGTGAGAGAAGGAGTGCAGTTAACAGTATTTCCTGGAGACTGTGGATCACCAGAAAGCTTAATAACTGCTTTATAGGTGACAGCTTAGAATCTGTGCTTATATTCTGATCCTGGTGAGAGTAGGAGCAGAGTGCATTGATTCATGACTCTTTCTGGTTGTAGAGTGAGTGTCTGTGCTTAACATACCTGATTGGTCTGGTTGCTATTCGAGGCATCTACCAGAAAAAGGCTACAAGCCTGCATTCCTTGCATCATCTGTGACAAGACTGTGGATCACCAAACAGGCCATGGCCTGCTTCTCTTCTTGGGATTGGTGCTAAAACTAGCTAGTTTTAGCTAGAACTAGCCAGTTTTTTAGTTTCAGCACTCAAAACTGTTTCCTTGTGCTCAGCACTTGTGCAGAACTCATTGTAAGCACTAAATAAACTACAAATTACTACAGCACTCGACTTTCCTCACTTGTCAAGAGGAAAACAGTTCCTAGTACTTAAATTGAATTAGTGCTTCTGTTTTCTCCTGGTGAGAGAAGGAATGCAGTTACATTATTTCCTGGAGACTGCTGATCACCAGAAAGCTTAATAACTGCTTTGTAGGTGACAGCATAGAATCTGTGCTTATATTCTGATTCTGGTGGGAGTAGGAGCAGACTGCATTGATTCCTGACTCCTTCTGGTTGTAGAGTGAGTGTCTGTGCTTAACATACCTAATCGGTCTGGTTGCTGTTCGAGGCATCCACCAGAAAAAGGTTACAAGCCTGCAGACCATTGCATCATCTGGGACAAGACAGTGAATCACCAAACAGGCCATGGCCTGCTTTTCTTCTTGGGACTGGTGGTAAAACTAGCTAGTTTTAGCTAGAACTAGCCAGTTTGTTAGCTTCAGCACTCAAAACTGTTTCCTTGTGCATGGCACTTGCTCAGAACTCATTGTAAGCACTAAATAAACTACAAATTACTACAGCACTCAACTTTCCTCACTTGTCAAGAGGAAAACAGTTCTTAGTACTTAAATTAATAAGCACATATCCAGGCATGTCCATGGGTCAGCTCCCAGTGTTTTCTCATGTCCACCTGATGAATCTGGGCATCTTGGGGCAATGTAGCAATTGCCTCATGTACACTGACAACCCTCTTCTCCTACCACCCAACACTACAACCTGTGAGTGATGCACTTATATAGCCATACTGGAAGCCAAGCTCTCACCAGCCAAGACTGTACTAGATAGTGAAGTGGAGAAGGTTAACACCTGCACCACACCACACTCAACACATAGTCCTTCAAAACTCACACTACCAAAACCCACACATAGAAACACAAAGCACACACCCACATTCATGGAGGCTCTCAATAAAAATCTGCCCAAGCAACAGAAACCTCCCAAGCTGAAACACAGACAACCACCCCCCAACACTACCCAAATAACACATAGCCCACAAAATCAGTGTGCCACTCAACCTCAGCCCATAAGGCAAAACAACATACCCAACACACTACTCATAGGTGACTCTATAGTCAGGCACACTGATGTCCCACTCACCAGGCTAAACAAGGAGAAAGTTATTGTCAGCTATCTGTCAGGTGCCAAGATCCGCCATATAATGCATGCACTCAGGTCATTCCACAACAAGTACAAATATGACTCTGTCATTGTCTATGTTGGTGTGAATGACGTGAGATGTACCTCCCTGGACTACATGAAAAGAGACATGGAGGAGCTCTTGGATCTTGTAACTCAGGCAGGTATGACCCTAGCCCTGAGTAGCATCCCACCATCACCCAGAATGATACCACAATACAAGGACAAAATGATTGACTTCAACAATTGGCTAAGCTTCTGGTATCATTCTAAGAGGATCCAGTATCTGTCCGCTTGGGACGACATGGTCAACAGACCAAGATGCTTTACCAGAGATTGCCTGCACTTGTGCCCCTGGGATTCCGGATACTGGCTAAGGCTCTTGCTACCCCTATAGTGCCTTTTTAGGCAAGGTTCAAATGCTAAATTCACCACTAACAGGTACAAGCAAGCAAACTCTGAGGGTAGTGCTACTCAATGCTAGAAGTCTAAACCTCAAAATCCACTCACTCAAGGCACTCTTTAAAATGGAGAACATCAACATCTGTGCAGCAACAGAGACCTGGTTCAAGGCTCCAGAGAGCACTCCTGCATTACCAGGCTATAATTCATACCACACCTTTTGGCCACCTAACCTGGACCGAAACACTAAAGGCAGAGCCATGTCCATATTCATTAAAGATATCCACACCTCCAGGCTAGTTGCTCAACATAATGCATCCGAAATTATCCAAGTGCAACTAACACTGGGCAAGACTGCAATCCAGGTTGTAGCTTGTTATAGATCCCCCACCATGCCCCAGGATTCTCACTCTTCATTTCTTAAGATACTGGAAAATATTATAGTACAACCCAATACCTTAATTATGGGCAATTTCAACTACCCTACCATCAACTGAGAAAACTACTCATGTACCAACTCATTCGCTCAACGTTTTCTGGAATTCATAAATTCCAATGCCTTGGATCAGCTTGTCCACACCCCCACTAGGGGCAGTAATATCCTGGATCTGGTGATTACCAATATGGGTAAGCAGTGCTCCATACCAGAGGTCAACTCCTCGATGGTCAGATCCGACCACAAGCTAATCACCCTAGACATCCATATACCACCCCCACCCCCATTAAGGAAACCACAGTCAAAAACTACTCCAATCCAACTTCATGCTTGTTAAGACAGAAGTGGCTAACTTCATGACACCCATGCAGACGGAAAATAGAGGTACGACTGCTGAATCTTACACAAATGTACTGTATAACCACATACACAAGTGCATGGATCATACCATCTCCAACAGAACCAAGACGTTATCCTCCAAAAAAAGGAAGCCAATCTCGTGGTCCCCTGCCATAAACAAACTCTACAAAATAAGGAAGAAGCTGTTGAAAAAAAGAGTAAAATCCCAAGCTTGGAGGAACTCCCTGGTCAGCCTCAGCAAGAAGTTGAGATCCCTCATAAAATCCTCCAAAGCCAGTTATGAAAATAAAATTGCCACTGATTCCAAAGACAACCACAAAGCATTCTGCAGCTATGTCAAGAATCTCAGTGGCAACACTCAGATCTATTCTGAGCTACAGCACAATGGCACTAAATATACAGAACCAACTGATATTGCCAACATCCTGGAAAATAGGTTCAGTGTTAACTTTACCCCCATCTCAACCTCCAAAGGGCCCATCTTAATACCGGAAGAATGCAAATCCCCTGTAATCATGAATGAACAAGTAAAGGCCACACTCTCCAAAGCCATGAACACAGCATCCATGGGACCAGACAACATCCCAGGCTGCGTACTGCACAAACTACAGAATGAGCTGGCAACCCATCTAAGTACCATGTTCAATCATAGCCTCACCTCAGGCTATGTGCTTACTAATGGTGCACAGTGACAGTTATCCCACTCCACAAAGGAGGTGCCACCACGGACCCAGGAAACTATCACCTCATTAGCTTGTCGAGCCTGGTCTGCAAGGCCATGGAACGTATCATCGTGGAGCTTATAAACAAAGACATAGGTAACCTCCAAACCCTGGACCCCACTCAATTTGGGTTTGTAAAAGGTTGATCATGTCTACTAAACCTGACTGACTTCTCTGAAGCAGTCACTAGAGCCGTAAATGAGGGCAAGGTAGTGCACACAGCCTATCTTGACCTCACCAAGGTTTTTGATACCTTCCCCCCATCCTGGAATTATAGATAAACTCACTAAACTGGGCATAAATCCCTATGTCACAAGATGGGTGGCCAACTGGCTCACTGACAAAACCCACACAGCAAAAGTAGCCAACTCCAAGTCTGACTTCAGACCAGTGATGCGTGGAGTACCACAGGGTACAGTCCTGGGTCCTCTCCTGTTCGGCATCTACGTCTCTGAAGGACAGGCCAACACAGAAGGTCTTTGGCTAACAAAGTTCACAGATGGCTGCAAACTGGGAGCCATAATAGAATCACCTAATGATGTAGACATTCTACAAAAGGGCCTCACAATGACAGATGCTTGGTGTCAAAGTCATGGCCTCAAACTCAATGCCAAGAAGTGCATTGTCATCCCCTTTGGGAAAAACTTGGTACCCATGAACTACCATATAGGCGGTAGCTCACTAAACAATGAAAGTGTGATAAGAGACTTTGGGACACAGGTGGACAGTAGTCTCTCCTTTGATAACCATATTGCCACAGTAGTCAGGAAATCCTTCTACGTGGCACACCTCATCACAAAAGGGTTCTCCTCTAGAAAAAAGGAGGTCATAGTTCCTCTCTACTCATCCCTCATCAGACCCATTACAGAGTATGATGCCCAGTTTGGCATGTATCTCACAAGACACCTACAACAATTGGAAAGGCCATAGAAATACCTCACTAAGAGGATTACCAGCCTCAAACAGATGCCATACGCAGACCGTCTCAAAAAACTCCAGCTCTACTCTGTCGCATATCACCTACTCAGAGGCAATCTCTGCCTAACATACAAAGCTATGTCAAACCCAGAGCTGTTGGACATGCTACACTGAAAGAAATCCCAGTTTATCCCAACCACATGCTCCAGGGACCTAAACCTTGTCACCACAATAAACAGAACATGCTGGAGGGCTAGATTCCTGTCCCAGAGACGGCTCATACTCTGAAACAAACTACCCATTCATGTCAAGCAAAGCTCCTCATTGGCCCTCTTTAAGAAAAATCGTGACGACTGGATGCGAAATAGAAAATTCACTCTGGGGATCACTTCTGCAGCACTGCTTGATAGTGGCACAGGAAAATAATTTTCTTGGGTGGCGAAATCAGGCAACCTTTTTGGTAGGCTTATATAGGCCCCAGGGCTGATAGCCTAGTACCTAATTATGAACCTATGAAAATGATAACCATTTATTTATTTATTTATTTTGCATTTGTTAACTGGGTTAGTCCAGCTGAGCATTAGCTCATTTTCAGTGGAGACCCGAGGAGAAAAGCTCTGCAATCAGTATTAACATTTTACATAAAGTCAGCAAGAAAATTGCATTGGCAGCTAAAACAATTAGATAAATAACATTTTACAATAAAATTTTACAGAACCACCAGATTTTACAGAATAACCATACCCAACCAAATCAATAACCACTGTATACAGACTGCACAGTCATTAATCAACCAGGTGACTAATCAAGCTCTTGATGTCCCTACTCAATCACATAACCTCCTTCAACATTTCTCCTTCCGATCAGTTTCCACAGATGCCTTCAAAAAGCTAAAGTCTACAGCAACTGCCCCTGACAATCCACTTGATGAAGATCTTAAAATAGCAGCATATCCAGTTTCTGTTCTGTTAAATCGATCCATATCTGAAAATAAAGTCTTGTCGCTAAGGAATAAATCATTCATTATTCCACTGCACAGTGGTAGAATCAATACAGATCTTTTAAATTATATGCCAATTGCCATATTATCACATATAATAAAAATATTAAAAAAATGTCTCCATAAGAAACTTCTCAACTATCTAATAGATAACCAGCTTCTGTCTTCAGTACAACATGGCTTCCATCTTTATCACAGCACAACTACTGCTTTGCTGAATTTTAATACTGTCAGTACATATAGAGATGCCAGAGGCCTAGACTCCACCATGTTCCTAAGCTTATCAAAAGCTTTTGATACTATCTCTCACCAGAAAGTCTTACATAAACTTTCACCCCTAAGGCTCACCAACTCTTCACTGCAACAGTTCTACAGCTAATTCTCAAACAGAATACAGGCAATGAAACAGAAAAATTATTTCTTTGCCTTCTTGCCTATTATTATTGGTGTCTCACAAAAATCTTTACTAGGCCTCATATTTTTCAACATATTCATCAATGACCCCTGCACTGCTACAAAAAATGTTACCCTAGTTCAAATCGCTGATAACTCAACTGTAATCTGCTCAGCCAAATCTCTTCCTCTGAACTCCAAGTCCTTACACACCAATCATTTACTGATTAAAGCATGATTAAATTATTCAAAACTATTTCTAACCCCCAAAAAACTAAATTACTACCCTTTACCACAAAACACATCTCTACTAAAACAACACTATTCACTATCATCTCTACCAAGAACACAATGATAAAACAAGTGAATCATGCAAAATTACTGGGAGTAATCATAGATAACTTGTTGAAATTTGACCACCATGTATCACATATGGTTAAAACACCCATCAAAACTAGATACATTTTACACAGTAAATCCCTACCTCACTGACATAATGAGAATATGCATAGCCCTTACTTTCTTACTGCCATCTCTTATTGCCATCTCTCCTCTATACTGCCCCAATTTTTACTGACCTTCAAGTTTTACAACTGTCCTAACTTGAACAACAGTAATTAAAATAGCCAAATTCACTGTAAACTATAATAATAGAATACACCACTGCCTAGTCCTCAGAGAATTAAACTGGTTAGAACTCCCACATCTCTTTACTGGAAAAGCTCATTCAGACTCTGTCATAGATTGTTTTATGGAAACGGTTTGTTTTTGCTTTTTTTTTTGCTCCCTTGTATTTTGTATTACTTTATTGCCTTCTTCTGTTTTGTATATTGTGGTTTATTTTCTTTACCCTGTGTTTTACTTGTATTCTGCTTTCAATTGCCTATTTAAACTAAGATAGACACCACAGCTGTGTCTCCTGTGAGTCATACATAAATTAAAACAGCTCAGTTAAGGTTAATCACCCATGAACTGAGGGTGAAGCTAGGAACTAAACCTTTTTTAAGGAGAAAAATAAAGCATTTCAAGGTGGGTGCTGCGGTAGCATTGTCGCCTCACAGTAAGACGCTGTCCGGTTCGATTCTCAGCTAGAGCTTCTTCTGCATGGAGACATGTGTGAATGGGCATACCTTCATTGAAGGTTGTGTGTCAGGGCTGGCAACTCGGCGCATAAAAATCTACTGCCAATCATTAGCAGACCGGAGTTCCGCTGTGGTGACCCCTAACCGGGAAACGCCAAAAGACACAACAACAACTGAAAAAGCCTACTCAGACTCTGCCATAGATTGCTGTGAGGGGAAATTATAGTTTGTTTTTGATTTTTTATAGTTTATATTACTTTATTGCCTTCTTCTATTTTGTATATTGTGGTATATTTTTACACAATGTTTTACTTGTATTCTGCTTTCAGTTTCATATTTAAACTGGAAAAGAGACTGCAGCTGTGTCTCGTGAGTCACACAGAAATTAGAAAATGCCAGTTAAGGTTAATTACCTGTGAACTGAGACTGGAGCTAGGAACCAAACCTTGCATTTAAGGGGTAAAATAAAACGTTTCAAGGCTTTACTGGAAAATATCATTCGCTCTCTGCCATAGATTGTTACGAGGGAAAGGCTAGTTTGTTTTTGCTTTCTTGCATTTTGTATTGCTTTATTGCATTTTGTATTGCTTTATTGCCTTCTTCTATTGTGTGTATTGTGGCATGTTTTCTTCACATTGTGTTGTACTTATATTCTGCTTTTGACTGTATATTTAAATTAGGAAAGAGACCAGAGATGATGCTGGTGCATTTTTACACTCATCTAGTTGCCTACTCCTTATGTTAATTTGACCACATATTTCCTCCCTCCCTCCCTCCTCTTTCATTGGCTAGTAAGCACAAAATTATAATTTTATGAAATCACTCCCTTTCAGTTATTTAAATTTATTGTCCATCCTACTATATACCATAGAGTCAGAATACAAAGTGCCCAACCCTTCAAATCTGTCTTGCTATTTTGAAAATAGTAGATCTCCCCTTAGATTGCTAAAGCTTGAGTTACCCATCTTTCATATTTAACTACTTAGTACACACTGCATCTCTTGACAATAGTAACCCGTTTTTTCCAGCTTACCTTTAAAATGCGCAACATCTAGTCCAAGACCACCAATTATTGGAGAGCCCACATTCTGCTTCATAGTAGTCATCTTGGGATTAGTGCTTCTGTTTTGCTACTAGTGAGGGAAGGAGCAGAGGGACATTGTTTCTGGAGAATGCTGATCATCAAAAATGTTGATAAATGCTTCATAGATGTCAGCCTGGAATTTGTGCTTATTTTTTTCCTGGTGAGAGAAGGAGCAGATGACATTGATTCCTAACTGTTTCTGATTTGGCAGTGAGTGTCTGTGTTGGACTTTCCTGATTTTTCTGGTTGCTTTCCAAGACATCTACCAGAAAAAGGCTACAACAAGCCTAGACAAGCCAGCATCATCTGGGCCAAGCCTGCTGAGCCTGTGGTCTGCTTTTCATCTTGGTATTGGTGCTACTGTTAGAACCCCAGCAGTATGAAACTATAGTGAGACCAACACTAGTTATACCCATGCAGTAGTGAATAATGTGAATCCCCTGTTTTCATCATTCTTGACAAAGCTAATTCTTCTCAGTAAGTACTGCTTGATTAGCTACTGTCTAACCTAACCTCAGAATATCTCCCCAAATACTTTGTCCATAAATCATCAGGATGTACTTATTAGTTTCCCCTCAGCTGTTTGGCATCAGACACAGTTCAAAGCAGATACATAGATCCAAATATGTTGCAGCACTTACATGTAAGTTTCCTAAATCACAAAGACCTCATAGACAAAGTAAACATAAAAACTCTCAGCACCCCCGAATGCACACTTTCAAAACAACACCCCACACACATCAACACATACAGCCGCATCTTATGGAGCCTCTACTTTTAAGCCTACATGCCAAGCCAATACATAATCCAACATTCCTGCCATTGCAGACACCATTGTGAGATACACTAATGTCCCTCTCACCAGGCTAAGGAGAAAGTCATGGTCAGTTATTTATCAAAGGCCAGGATCCACCACATTACACATACACTCAGGTTGGGGAACTACAAGTACCAGTATGACTCAGTCATAGTTCATGTGGGTGTAAATGACCTGAGATGTACCTCCCTAGGGTCTATATTACCAGATCAAAACTTTAGTTAGTTGAATAACTAAATATCGATCTGGTAATATCGAAATCCAAAAACCGCGAACGGACGATTTCATGCAGGGAAATAATTCCCTTGGCCATTATGCGGATTATGCCCTTTCCTCCAAAGTAGAGCAATCTCGGAGTTGGTATATTTAGTTGGGGGTGGGGTGTGAAGCCCCCCACTTGATTTGGGTTTAAAAGTTTTTTTTTTTTTTTATGTGGCCATGGGAATTCTTTCCCTGCGTGAAACTGTCTGTTCTTGGTTTTTGGATTTTTAGTTATTCGACTAACTAAAGTTTCGATCTGGTAATATAGACCCCCTCTCCCTAGACTATATGAGGACAGACATCATGGAACTCTCAAAAGATGTATCCTATGCTGGTATGAGCCTAGCATTGAGCAGCATTTTGCTCTCTCCATGGATGATGCCACAATGCAAACAGAAGATGGCCACCTTTAATAATTGGCCTAATTTATGATGTCATTCTAAAGGGGTGTAATATTTGTCAGCATGGAAGATGATGGTCAACAGACCATGCTGCTTTGCTAGGGATGGTCTGCACCTCTCCCCACTAGGATTTCAAATATTAGCTAAAAGATTGTCCTCCCCATAGTGCCTTTTTTAGGCAATGCCAAACTGAAAGTACTTCCAACATAGTAAAAAAAACCTAAGGAAATCTAAAGGCATTACTGTTGAGTGCTAGGAGTCTAAGCAAAAAACTCCACTCCCTACAAGCTCTCCTCACCCTAGAGAATGCCATTGTCTGTACAATCACTTAGACATAGTTTAAAGCTGCACAGAGCACACCAGCAGTGCAAGGTTACAATGCCCTCCACACATTTAAAACTGCTACTACACAGACAAGGACTAAAAGTGGAGGTGTCTCGATTTACATCAGAAATAAATATACCTCAAGGCTGCTCAAACAGGACAATGCAATTGAGCTTCTCTGCATTCAGAATACCATAGACAAAATCCTATACCACTTCCTTGCAAGTTATAGGTCTCCCTCTATGACCCAGGAAACCCATACCATGTATTTAAACTTATTGGAAACACTCACCATACAACCCAATACCTTTTTCATGGGTGACTTTAATTACCCCTCTGTTAAGTGGGAATATACAATAACAAACATACAAGTTCAGAGATTCCTGGATTTTGTAAACACAAACTCCCTGGACCAGATTGTCAATATGCCAACTAGGGGCATACAAAGGTACTGCATCTGCTCCACACTAATATGGGAGAGTGCTGCACGGGTTCTTATTACGCCATCGAAATATAATGTAATTGAATGACCGAAACATTGAAACAGACGCATTTCAAAACTTTTATTGTGGGGGGGCTGTGCCCTCCACACCCCCCGCTAAATATATATTCCAACTCTGAGATCGCACTACAGTGAGGAAAGGGCAAATATCCCAATCTTCACTGTACTGCGATCCCACAATTCAAACTTCGAAATGCGGCCGTTTCAATGTTTTGGCCATTCGATTATGTTATAATTCGATAACATAATAGGAACCTGTGCTGCACACCCCCCCCCCCCCCTAGTGAACTGTCTTCTCTGGTAAGATCCAGACCACAAACAGTCTCCTTTGAAGTAAAAAGAAAACCTGAAACTCTAGCTAGCCCAGGAATGTTTGGGAACTACTCTAAGGCTAGCTTCCTACTATTAGGTGATAATCTGGCTAAATCATAAGCCCCCATAAACTCTGAGAACACTGCTGCCTATGAGGAACTGTTCACAGAAACCTTATACAAGCATGTTAATAGCTGTATAGAAGAAGCTGTACCAGGCAGAAAAAAAGTACAGAACTAACTCATAAAACAAGCCACCCTGGTGGAATCACAACATCAATAGGCTGTATAACAAAAGGAAGAAAATCATGGCACAAAATTAGGAGATGGAGCACCCAGCAGGATAAAAGCACTCTCATCAAACTAAACAAACTATTCAGAAGCTAAATAACATATACTAAAGCCATATTTGGGTAAATATGGCCTCCCAGACCAAGAACAACCACAAGGCATGCTTTAAGTATGTCAGCTACCTCCAAGACAATGCACAATTGTGTGCAGAGCTTATGTTAATGGATCCATCTGTACTAAGCCAGAAGATATAGCAAAACTAATGGCAGACAAATTCAGCTCTAATTTTATCCCTCTCTCCCTCAAACTCCTCTCAGGAAATGCCATCAAATATATCTCCTCCTACTATTATCTAGGGAACAGGTCCTCAATATTTTCTCTAAGGCCAAGAACATTACATTGATGGACCCATTCAATATCCCAAGATGCCTTCTAAATAGCATGAAACATGACTTATCAGGCCCTATGTAATTGCTATTTAACTGTAGTGTGAAAGAGGATGTATGACTGGTGAATGGAGAACAGCAACAGCCATCCCTTAGTACAAAAGTGGGCCAACTACAGACCCTGGAAACTACAGACCCACAAGTCTCACTAGTCTCAGATGCAAAGCCGTGGGAAGAATTATTATGGAAATCATCAGTAATGACACAGGAAACCTACAGATACTAGGTCCAACCCAAATTGCTTCCATCAAGGGCATGTCATGCCTATTCAAAGTAGTGGACTTTTTTCAGAAGGTCACCAAAGCAATCGATTAGGGCAAAATGGCTTTTGGGCATTGTTTACAAACTCAAGAGGTTAGGTATTAACTCTTATGCTACCTAGTGGATAGCCAGCTGGCTCACAGACAGGACTTAGAAAGTTAGAATTGGGGAGTCCACCTCTACAAAGAGGCCAGTCACAAGTGGAGTCCCTCTGGGACCAATCCTGGGACAGCTCCATTTTGGAATTTACTTCTCTGAAGTCAAGGACAATGTCAAAGGCCTCTGTCTGACTACATTTGCAGATGATTGCAAATTTGGAGTAGTCATAGAATCCACCACTGACAAAAATGTTCTCCAGGAAGGGCTGAGACCAAGAAATAATTTGTGTCAGAGCCATGGATTAAAACTAAGTGTCAAGAAATGTATAATAGTAACCTTCCGGAAGTCATCTATGCCTGGTAACTATCATATTGACAACACACTCCTAAATGTTGACCCAGTAGTCAGGGACCTGGGGACAGAAATAGACAGTTATCTAGTCTTTGACTATTGCATGTCTACAGTAGTGATGAAATCATTTTATGTTGTGCAACTTATAAACAAAGGTATGGCATCGGAGTCTACTGTATACAACATTCATCAGACCTATCATTCATTACAATGCCCCCTTTGGTATGTACCTAACCAGTTACATCCAACAATTGAATGCCCACAGAGGTTCCTCACTAAATGAGAACAAACATAACCCACCATTTAGGCCTGTAGTAGCCTCAGAGGGGTCTAAAATAACACCTATAGCAAAATTTCTGTATTGGAAATTAAAGGCTATATGGGGGGGGGGGGGGAATCCACATATCCTTAAGGATTCTTGGGATTTCCTTGGCAGAATACAGCCTGAATACAGTGTGGATGATTTAGTATTTTTGTGTATTGATATTGTGGATCTATTCTCAGTTATCCCACATGACACAGGATTGTTGTGGCTTGAAGAAACACTAAGAAAGCAGGCCAACATTTCAGAAAATGATATTTTCCTTTATTTGAAACTGGCAGAATTGGTGCTAAGAAAAAAATGTTTATTTTTTGAGGGGGAATTTTATCGGCAGGAATGAGGGATAGCTATGGGGGCCAGTTGTGCCCCCACTTATGCCGACATTATTCTGTCAGTTTGGGAACACAAATTTATACATACATGTCCTTATGTACAATGTTGGAATTTATATACCAGATTTCTGGATGATATCTGCATATTTTGGACAGCAGATATGACTAACTGGAATTTATGAATTATTTAAGTCAAACCACAAATTTCCTCCAGTTTACACATCAAGTGACAATAGGATATTGCAATTATTTAGATGTCACTATACATAATATTGGAAATGGGTTTAAATCCATGATATATAGGAAACCCACATTCTCAAATACCTACATTAGTTATGGTAGTGCACATCCAATATTTCAGAAAAAAAGTATTATTAAAGGACAGTATGTTCGAGTAAGCCACATGACATCCTGTGTTGTAGATTTTCATAAGGAATGCAGGGTATTACAAAGTATGTTTATGAATAGAGGCTACCCAACAGAACTTGTTGACACTATACAAACAGAGGTCATACTAGGGAGAAGGGATAAATATACCCCAGTTTTAGGTGCGGGTTTATTTACCAATGCAACAGGACAGATATGCAATGTGCAAGAAGACTTTAGTAGGGCCTTTGTTACCAATTTTAGTGGGACCGCATAGCATGTTAAATCTATATTGGAAATAGAATGGAAAAAATTCTCAGAGCTCACAGATCTGGAGGTGTTTAAAAATAAGCCTTTTAAGGTAGTATTTAAGAAAGGTCATAATATTCAAAATGTATTGGAACATGCAGCCAATTTACAAGTATTTACACACAAAAGAAGAGGGACTTTTAAATGTGGGGCTTGCAATCAGTGTAAACATATATTACAGGGCGAAGAATTGTGCATAGTGGCCAGGAATAGGACAATTGTCAACAATAATTATTCAAACTGTAATTTACAAGGTCTTATATGTATGGTTACATGTGGATCTTGTGATGCCTACTACTTTACTGGTGTCCTGCGTGGAGCTCCTCTTCAATCCAGCATTTGTGATTTATTTGTTTCATTTCTCTGCATTTAGCTCTATATTGTTGGTTATCATAAATTTCAACCTCTTAGCACAAAAAATCTGGGCAAAGGCAAAAATAATTGGAGATCAAAGCCCCACAAATAGGGAGACATTTTAAATATTGCTCTTATAAACATAGAAAGCTGGTAGAGTAAAAGTTCTTGTGTTGATATACATTTTCTGAAGGATATGAAGTTTGAAACTCAAATGCCTGTGATTACTTAGGGAATTCAGTCCTTACTGATTTGACACAAAAATCCAGAAAACCACAAATTTTATGAGGAACAGACCAAAAAATAGGAGGCAAAAAACTGAACATTCTGCAGCAATCTGGACAGTTGAGAGGTATGAGTAACGTGTCCTATGTAGACTGCCTCAAGGCCCTATCCCTGTACTGTCTCCTACAGGTTGTTGAGGGGAGATCTATGCCTGGCATACAAGGCATTGTCAGACCCCACCCTGATGGACCTGCTGCATATCTGCAAAGCAAACTGCACTAGCATTACCCATTCTAAAGGCGTAAACCTTGCTGTGATATAAATATCACCTGCTGGAGATACAGGTATGCAGCCCAGACACTACCCTTTCTCTGGAAGAGGCTCCACAGCCATGTAAAGCTGAGTTCCTCTTTAACGCAATTGAATGGGGAGCAGGAAATTCATCCCTGGTTTGGCACCTATATCTTTAGTGAACACAACGGCCTACAAATTGATAATTTCCCAGGTCCCTGCTTCTAAATGTTTAATCTCCCAAGCCCTTGCTTACACTTATCAAGGGCACCAGAACTTGTCAGAGATTTGGGATGCATGACTAGGCTTAAAAAGACCCTTGTGGCCTTTAGCCTAGTACACACCTATGAACCTATCTCCTATCTCTCTCAGCTTATTACAATACACAGACTTCTCTATAAGCCAGAAAATTGCCCAGCCCATAACAATTCAATACAACTCTACTCCCTCAATAGAATTTTATGCTCTAGAGAAAAATCAGTGATCACTATAAACTAATCATCTAATATTGTAGGTGACTCTTGTTAAGGTACCAAATAACTTTCACACGAGACAGTTCAGCAAAGAATAACAATCTCCTTTATTGCACAGAAAGACACATATGTGGGACACTAGGAAATCAAGATCCTGTCTCCCTGAGCTACAAGAATTAACACATTTTATACATTTTTTCATTAAAAGCAACATTACTGTAGTATTTATAAAACTGCCACAGATCAATTAGAAATGAACACTACAGCATTAATTTTGTTAACTAAGCTGTCCTGACTACTTGTTCATGACATTCCATATTACGAATGTATTCCGAATTCCATGATAGAACTTTCTGCTCAGAACAAATCTTTTACTTTTCTAACCCTGCCATCACTTGCTAATATTAGACAGGAAGCGAGCTAACAGATACATACTGAAGGACACTCTGAAATTTCATTCTGCTATGAAAGCATATTAGAAATGAAATACATGCACTAACAATGTTCCCTTCTCTGTACTTCCCACCTTTCATATTCTTCCATCTGATGCTGTATTGTAAAGCATCACCCAAATCATGATGATTATTTATGACTGGACAATGACTACATGTTTTCAGTTGAACAGACATTTTTCACTTGCTGTCAGACATTCTTCACATGCTGTTTCTTTCTGTCCCTGACATACACAATGTTTACACAGCTGTTTTAAAAGTATAGTCTTATTTCCAGTGAAAACACACCTGTGTCTTCTTGGAACAAATATATAATCTGAATACTATAGATAATTATCAGTATCACATTCAGTACTACGTATATTTTCATATCCCCCCTTATATAGATATCATATTTCTTACTAAAATACTGAAACACTTTATTTTTGTCTTCTACTACTACACTATGATCTTTATTAATAGTGGTCAGTGGAACAGTTTCAGTCAAGGTCAAGTCAACATCCTTTCTGGACTGTAATGATTTTAAAATGCATGTTTTAAGCATAAAGATAAGTAGTCTTAGCATGATTATTATAATGGCTATAAAGCATGAAAAACTTTAAAATCCCTCCTCACCGTACAGAGTAAAGATTGGTTAACCATGTCCATTGTGAACTATCAGCTTCCTTGACATATGAATATTCAGTAGCTTTCTGAATTATTTCTAGTTGACTATGGATGGTACCAGTATTATAAGGGAATAAAAGTGCAGCACTCTGTTTGGATGAGTGTGTATATACCCCCTTTAGAAGTGAGGGTAAAGTCAAGTGCCATGGTGCTCTGCAGCACAACACACACTGCAGTCAATTTTTGGGTTATCAAATTCATAGACTCAAATGGAGAATTACTTAATATTTCCAGGAGCTTAAATAATTTCCTAAAATCCCAGATTTATTTCACTGCAACATAAGCAGGTATAATGCCCCCAGTAGAAATGACCCCATCACCACGATCCCTTTAAAAGCAGTTTATCCAGGAGGCATCTGTTTTACCAACTTGGTTATTAATGTCTTTAGGGTCTGTCTTGCAATGACCATTGTGAATATTTCCTTTCAGTAAGGCAGCTGTATTTCAAATGTCTGGAATTACATGACCAATATAGCAACAGCCAGACCACTCTAGGTAATCAGGCATAAGCTCGATATCAAGAAATATAATAATATTCACATAATGATACCATGCCCTGCCCTCCAGCACCATGATAAATGTTCCAAATAGTACTGCAAATACTAATTCTGACTAAAAGCATGCTGTTTTTACAATAGCAAACAAATCCTTTAACAGACATTGCTAGCTGAAGCCACATTACAATAAAGTTGGAAGAAACATGTTTACTCTTCCTATCTTTAGCAAGAAAAATAAGGCAAAATGTAGTAAGAAGGTCAGAATCAGTCACTGGCATAGGAATCAATGAAATACCCCCATCATGTGCAGTAGGAACATGTACCAAACTCAGCAGTTGCTAGCATTGAGGGTCTGTCCATAAGTATGCAAAACAACAGTAAAAGTATTAACTTGGGGTTGCCATTCAGGTACTCTTGGTTCAGCTGTAACAACTCTAATCAAATGCCTGTCTCTGTTTTAACAAAACATGGATGTCTATTAAGAAATGACTTACTTACTTACAGTTTCAATGGTCACATGGAATTTGAAGAAAGAAAAAATGTATTTTAAAGAAAGGTTATTAAGTAAAGACAACCCATATTTTGACAATCCTGCTGCAGATATTGTGTTTTAGTCTTCAGTAACAGAGCTTCTACAAGATGCGGAACTGCCACATAAGTCTCACACATTTGCAATGCATTCCATTGTTGCCACCACATTAAGACAGTAGGGGAAGGCTGCAGCTACAGGATCAAGATTTGTGCTAAAATAAGCAACAGGTCTACAACCATATTTTTTGCATTTTGCTAACAGTCCTAATGCTACTTTATTTCTTTCACTACAAAACCAAAAAAAAATCTCTAAGAATAATCTGGTAACCCAAGTGCAGGAGGATTTAAAAGCAATGTTTTCAATTGTGCAAAAGCTTGTTCATGATATTCCTGACAGGGTAAATGTTTAAGGGTATCCTTTTTTAACAGTTCTAACAATGTCTTATGACTTTTCTGCACAGTTAGAAATTGATTGTCAACAGAGAACTGTTAAACCTAGAAAAACTTTCAGCTGTTTCATTGTGGTAGAGTTTAGCACAGTTTGGATCACAGCAATTTGTGAAGGCAGAACCTACCTTGCACCTTCTGAAATAAAATGTTGCAAGTATAGAACCTGTGACTTCCATAATTGCAATCTGCTTTTGTTAACCTTAAATCCTAATTCTGTTAACTGAGTAAAAAAAAACAGTATCTTGTTTACAATCATGTACAGTTTTTGAAGCTAAGAGCACATCATCTGTGTACTGAATCAAAGAGATGCACAAGGAAATTTAATCTTATCTAATTGTTTCTTGATTTCTCTAGAGGAAAAGGTGGGAGATTCTACAAACACTTGTGGCAATCTATTCCAAGTGTACTGCTGACCTTTATAAGTAAACACAAACAGGTATTGACTATCTTGAGCTATAGGGATAGAAAAGAAGGCAGATGAAACACCCATCACTCAAAATGTGGTGGCATCTGATGGGATAGAACTCAATATTGTTGCAGGGTTAGGAGCACCTGGAAATGTTGGCACTACTACTTCAGCATTCACTGCATGTGAATCTTATACAAACTTATATGTACTTTTTCCTGGTTTCTTAACTGGTAAAATAGGAGTATTACAAGGCCTGAGAATGGATACTGATACCTTGTTGCAACAGGGCAGAAATAACAGGTTTAATTCCTTTTTATGCTTCTACTGACAAATTATACAAATTACCATAGGCAGGCACTCACAGAGTTTTAATTTTAAACAGACAGGTTCTGCTTCCTATATGAGCCCTACCTTGTTGTCATGGATAGTCCAGAGCTTTAGAGGAATAGCATTCAATTCCTCCAGATCAACATTTTTCTGCTTTCTGCTCTGCTGTTAAGAAAGCAAAAAGAGCATCTTCATTCAAACAGTTAGTGTTAGAATATAATCCTAAAGATTCATTAAGAATATCTAAAAATACACCATCAGGTGTTCAATAAACAGTACATCTAAGTTTACCTAATAAATCTCAACCTAACAGACTGAAAGGGGCGATATTTCCTACAATAAAAACATGCAGTTCTTTCCAATGATCAACTTGCATAGGATGAGGTTAGTTTCTGGATAGTCTATAGGAACACTGGACACACCCACACCCCAAATCGTGTGTTTAGAAAGTGAAAGGTGTTCAGCATATACTGAAATAATTATAGATCTAGGAGGTCCTGTATCCATAAGAAATGGAACAAATCTATTTTGCACTGCAACGTTGACAAAGGGACTGTCTTGATCAATCGGTACCAAGGAAAATAACTCTAGTTCTTGCTTATGACTGTCCTAATGAGCTTACTGCTACACTGGTGGTGACCAAAAAGTGTTCTGTACAGCATGGTTTCTTTCAGATTCCTGTGGTGTTTGTATGTTTAGCAAAGCTGCTTTCTATCCAACCAATAGACATTAATTTTGTCAGTGTCCTGTTTGACCACAATTAAAACAAGTATTTAATCATGGTGCACCTCATGGTGCCTGTGATAAATCAGGGAGATAATAATTTTGCTGATATTGTCCTGAGGATTGCTGTCAAAATTGTACTCTACCTCTTCCCTATGATGTCTTTTTCCTTGTCCCTACCCTTGGAAGTCAGTATTGAACTGCTGAAGTTGAATATCTACTAACTTTTTCTTTTGTTATTTTTCTTCACTAGGGATATTGTCTGCTACATATTGTGCCTGATTTATAATTTCAAGAATGCCTAAACTTTGCCAATTCAAACATACCTTTTTAATCTGTTCTTGTATAAGTGGTAACAAGCTCCCTACAAAGGCCACCAAAAATTCATTTGCTGATGCACCATCTGTAGGCTCTGGATGTACACAAAAGGCTTCAAATGCATCTATTTTGCATTGTAGATATACATCAATAGAGTCATCCTCTCTTTATGCAATAACTTTTATTTTGTCTCAGTTTCAGTTGAGGGGCATGCTGTGGTAATGGCTTTTAAAACGGTATCTCCATCATCTGTATGTTTCAAAATATTATTAGCTAGTGTGGAGGTTTTTATTACAGCTCCTGTGTTTTCAATGGTGAGGTTTTGCAATTGTACATGTCCTTCTAAGATATTTGCATATTTTGCAGAGTGTGTTCAAATGGGAAGGAGAGACTCATCAATACTTTGAAAATCCAATGCAGCCCAAGGACATACCAATCTTATAGTAGGTTCAGCCTTGCTATCTCTATCTCCTGCGGGGTTTCTTACTTCCAGCAAAGTGTGTATCTGTGTGGAAGTTATATCAGAATCAATAAAAGAGTCATAATCTGTCTCTTCTCCTGTAGGTTGGTTTGCAGAGAATGTCCACTGATATTCCTTCCAATCAATATGATTGGTAATTAAGTACTGTTAAATCTTCCCCAAAGTAGTAGTTTTTGCCAGCTGACTTTTATTAGGAAATATTTGTAACACTTCCATTCCATATTTATGTTTGTGATTTATGATTGTTTCCCTTTATTAGCTATACACATTAACATTTGGTCTGAAGGTATTACAGTTTGACACTGTGGACGAAATCTAGCATTATAACGTGACCCAGAGGGGGAGACTAGAAGTGCTAGAAGTAAGTTGGGCTGTATCACCTCACCTCCACCTGCCCTCTTGGACATAGAGAACACTCAGCATCTTGAAACACAGGTTGGTCATAAGGTGGAGGGGGTGCAGAAGGTAATGAAGTGCAGTCATCATCTGTTGATTCTGGCTGTATGAGTGATAACTTCTGTTAAAGGATACATACCCCAGTGATGGAACTTTTCCTCTGCACATTTTTTGTAAAGTGTTAACTCTTTTATTAGCTGCCTGCAGCTGTGGCTTTAATCTAGATAAGTTATATTTTAAGCTTCTAACTGCAGATTCCTTTTCCTTATATTTAGATTTTTCTTGCCAGTCATTAAAAACTGACAACAAGAGGCTGGTATCTTGTTACCCTTCTGTTTCAGTTTACATTTTTATATTTTCTAAAATTTCTTATCAAAAGTGCCTTTTCGCAGAAACTGTAAAGTGTTATCATTTCTTATGAGCTGAGACCTTTTTACCAAATAATTACAGCTGTCTCTGCCATATTTATTAAAATGTACACCTGTCTAGATTATCATAGTCTGGCTCCTTAAAATTATTTGTACTAGTGTCCATTATAAAAAAAAATGTTCTCATGCCAAAAGGACAGATCTATTGACTAAAATATAGGGTCACTCAAATTCCCAATGAAGGAATTCTCTGACCCTTTTTCTTTATATCTTGATTAGAACCCTTTCTCACTCTTTTTTCATTTATATAAATGAAAACAAACCATATTAACATGTTCACAATCAGAAACATTATACATCACATATATTCTTCTGTACAATATGATCAATCCAACATTACATAAATTGATCAATTTCTGCCCTCCTTTAAACATTATTCCTCTTCCAAAACATCCTTATACATGTATTATTGCAACAATTTGATTTTTTTCTATGTAATTTCCTTATACCGCTTTGTAAAGATCCCACTTCCACTTCTTTTGTCTCTGTTACAATATTCACTTCTTCAAATATGGTTAGCTTATACTTCAATTTCCATTTCTAGTAATTGCAATTTTTGGCAGCCACCAGAATTAAACTTAACAAGACTTTACTATGTTTAGAAAATTTAGATCCTATATCCCAGCCCAGAAAAATAATGTCCTTTGTTATACTAATCTGCTCACCCAGTATTTCTGACAGACTACTCTAGGGGATCTTTAAAGCCTGCCAACTCATTACACTCCCAAAACATTTTATTTATTTATTTATTTGTTTAGTTTATTTATTTATTTATTTATATATTTTGTTATTTAGTTATTTGACATTTGTTAACCAGGGTAGTCCAACTGAGCCAAGGGCCCATTTTCAGTGGAGACCTGAGGAGAAAAGTTATATTCCCACTTACCTTTTAATTCCCCATCACATGTCCAACATTTGCCATCTACCTGCCACTTTCACTCTTGAGAAGGATTTTCTAGTACTTCTACCAGGGCATCACAGTCCCTGGGATAAGGATACTTTGTTCTTGTATGTGTTGATTAAAGCCCCAGTAGCACACAATTATATCTAAAGGGTGTTAGTATACTTGATTACACAGACAGCCAGTGCACTTGATTCATACAATTTATCCACTCACGTGCAATTAAAACTACTAAACAAAGTTTTAGTAAAGCTTACCTGTAGAAACTTAATTGTGTATTGTCACAGCAGAAATTTGCCTGACAGAAAACCTGTCTCTTCAAGGCTTGGTGGCAATTTCTAATGCAGCAGTACATAACCATCTTGGAAATCTGAACAGCACAGCACCAGACAGTAAAGGTACCAAACAACTTTCACATGAGGCAGTTCAGCAGAGAATAACAATCTCATTTATTGCACAGAAAGACCCATATGTGGGACACTAGGAAATCAATATCTTGTATCCCTCTAGCTACAAGAATCAACATATTTTATACATTTTTCATTAAAAGCAACATTATTGCAGCAGTTATAAAATTGCCACTAAGAAAGTAGAAAATCACGCTAATTTTGCTAAGGCATTCCATATTAGGCACGAGTTTTGAATTCCATGATAGAACATTCTACTCAGAACATGTCTTTTACTTTTCTAACCCTGCCATTGCTTGCTAATATTAGACAGGAAGCAAGCTAACAGATACATATTGAGGGACAATCTGAAATTTCATGCTGCTATGAAAGCATATTAGAAATGAAATGAACTCACTATCACTTTCCCCTTCTCCTTATGTTAAAACCTTCACACTATTCGCATTCTAATAGCATAGCTAAACTATGGATCCACATCCCACTAACAATGAAATTTCTTCTGAATGCAAAAATTATCTATGAACCTGCTTTATACACCACGTTAACTACAATATTAATATTTTCTGTCCTACTCAGTTCCTTTCCTCACCTATTTCCTTCTTGCAAACGTTTCTTGTCCTCAACTGACTCTTTCTGCTCTGGAAAAAGTTTTTAAAAAGATTAAATATAAAATAAATGCATGCACAATGGGCATCAATGGGGATGTTCTGGGGTTAATAATAAAGAATTTACTGCCCCATGTTTTCTTGTAATTTGTTACACAGTATGTTTTTAGTGGCTGGAAAGTACTTCCAATGTTTAAGATAAGTGACTCTTCCAGGGAGGAGAATTAGCGACCAATAAGTTTGACATGCATACCAGGGAATTGTTATGAAAGGGTTATTTTAGAATATACTGTTGACTTTTATGAGATCTAAGCAAGATTTCATCAAATTGGGTTTGTTTTAGGTCATTCTTGTATTACTAAATTATTTAATTTTTACCAAGTTGTTTGGGAAGCATTAGATGCTGAGCTTATAGTGGATGTGATGTTTTTTATACTTAGCCAAGGCTTTCAGTTCTGTACAGCACTCTATGATACTATCAAACATGACAGAATATTATACAAACAGCTATGTTGTAAGATGGATAAAAACTGTCTGCATGGTAGAAAATGTAGGATGAAGACTAGTAGTGTGCTTTCAAATGTGAGGACGATCAGTTCTGTATCAGGTCTGAGTCAGCTCTGACATTCCTCATGATCTATTTTGGGACCAGTATTGTTTGTTATTTTCATGTCTAGTTTACCATTGGAAAATAAAATATGGTTAAGCAAATACACTCACTATTCCAAACTAGGCTTAGTAATAACTAATGTTGTAAATACTATTTCCAAACACCACCAAAACAAACCACCACGAACAGGAAGGCTAGTGATAAAAAACACTGTGCATTAATTTCAAAACAATAAAATGGTATAAATTCTCCTAGCATCTCGGCTTTACAAAGCCTTTACAGAGTAACTCTTCCACTAAAACACACATCTTTTATACATCTAATGTTATATTATTTAAATGAATGTTATGTTTATTTATTTATTTATTTACTTTTGCTTACCAAGGTAGTCCAACTGGGTGATAGCCCATTTTCAGCAGAGGCCTAGGGAGTAAAGCTCCAGTACAGGTCTAAAAAGTTGTTACAAAAATTATACAGTGAACAATAATTGTATTTTCTTTGATAAGTAGAATATTTACAGAACAAAGAATTTTACAGAGAACAATATTTATAAGCTTTTACAAAAACAGTGAACTATATTTAGAAGGTTTTACAAGATGGTGAGTATTTTCTGGAGGAACTGATAAGAACATATATAAAAGGTAAACGTTGTGTACAAAGGCTTAATAGATTTTGTGACATATATTACATAGGGACTGAATGTATGCAAAGAGCTGATCCAGAGAAGAATAAAGTATAATATATGATATAATGATATGATATATCATGATATAATATATCATTATGTAATATAAAGTAATTTGAGCAAACTTGATACACGGGCAGTTTTTAAGTTCTATGGAGCTCCTTGCTAAAAAGACAATCCCTGCTACCCATATGCAATATAAAATTCTATACTGAGTAAAGCTGAGGTAATTTGACATCTCAGTATTAATAGAGATAAGTTGAATTTTGGTCAAAATCTCATGAAAGTTTTTAGGAGGTATTGATATAAAATTAGAAACATACTGAAAACTGTTACCAGCAGTATTTAAATCAATTGTGTGACAAAATTTAGAGAATGGTGCTATCATTCAAATGTGCAAAAATACTCAGGAAGATTACAGTGGGCTCAGAGGTATTTCAATAGACAAAGTAGAGGTTTAATTAAGAGGAACGGAATACAAAAAAGGTTGATGAATTTTGTCTGTTTATACAGTTAATTATAGATTAGATTGGGTAATTTAATCACCATTTATAAATGCATGCATGATGAATTTTATGGAGATAGAATTGGAATTAAGTGGTTGTTGTCCACAAGGAATAATAATTTGTTTGTATATATAAACATGCATAAAAACAATGGGTTTGGGGAATTCTTTCCACTGTAGGTCTTTGAGATGGTGCAGCTTACTACTAATTAGGATTAGGAAACTATATACAGTAAGGTCATTTAAAAGATTCTTGGATTGCTGGTTGGAAGAAAGAGTACTGGACCCTATGTACATTGGTGGCAAACTCTTTGCAGGCCTCTCCAGGCTATGACTTTGATATAAAACCATTGAACAGTGAACACTGAAAGAATTCACACAGTTTTGTAAGTTGACTTTTTTTCTTTTCAAAAAATGAAGAAGAAAGAAAGGAAGGGAGAAAGAAAAAAAAGTTAATGCAGTATTTTAAAACATTCACACTCTATATTTAGTTGAAAAGATCTGTGATTTCATTTTTCAGCACTTCCATGATTTAATAAGCATTTCGGAAATACACAGGCCTGTCTGATGTGTGGTTATATTTGCTTACATGGGCTAGGCTATTCTTTGCAGAGAAGCTGTAATATTCCCTATAGCACCTGGATGACCAGTTGAATTAATTCTGAAAGTTCAATGCATTGCAGGAAGTGTGGTCTGTCTAACTGGTGCATCTTCAGAAATAGTTAAAGTAAACTTGTAGACATCAGTATTAGTAGAATAATTTTATATCTATCTTTCTTATTATGGAAGTGCGTCTCGTATAGCAGGGTATTTGTGGACTGCAATGACCAGTATCTTGTTGTAACCCCAGATTTGTAGAAGATTGTGTTTTTGCTCCAGCACTGGTTTACTGTGTGTGGTGTCATTTCTTTTCTCAGAGGTTGTGCAACCATAGAACTAGTATATATATAAGTAAGGGAGGTGAGGGGCAAAACTAACATGGGGGGTGCAGGGGTGACTGCCCTATAAAAACATTTTTATGATATATTTGTTGTGAAGAAAAAAGTTTTCTATCAAATGAGTTTCAGTCAAATGAATTTACGGTCAGATGAGTTTTCATTCAAATGGGATTAATAAGCTTTCAATTAAGTGACATGGATCCGTATATATGTCTGTCTAGATAGATATACAGAAATGTATTTAACTGTGGTTAAACACTAATCTCAATGGACTGTTTATGGGTTTTGTTTGACTGTAGTAAGAATACACAATATTACTGAAAAGCAAATCAGAGATATAAGAATACATACAAAGGTATTATAATTAATTATTTAGAAAATATAGACATATTTATAATGTTATTAGAAACAATGTGTGTGATTCAAAGCAAGAATACTAGAAAATCAGGTTGTGGGTTTTGGGAAAAAGCGTGGAGTGTAGGAGTTATGTGATACTATCCATGTTGAAGCATTGTTGATTTTGCTTCTCTGTGAAGCTAAGCCATAAAATCATTCCTGAAGATAGGGAATGAGAGTGTCTCTCTGATTTGTTTGAGGCTGAAGGTCCAAATCTTGGGACCTGTAACTGAGAAAACATGTTCTTTTTCATTTTTGTTCGTTAGTTGAGTTGAATCAGTGTTGAGGTGGAGAGGAAACTGAGGTTATAAAGTAATTATCTTTCATATAGTTTGCTTGAAAAGAAGGGAAATATTCCATGTTCAAAAGTCTATTTGCTGGCAATTCTTTGAGTGATGGGTAACAATTTAACTTTAGATAGGATGTAGTAATTGTGTTCTTCTGGGGAAGAGAGTTAAAAATCTGCATATGTTGTTTGGTATCTTTTGAAGTTATATTATGTTGCACTTGGTGCTAGATATCAATAAGGGGAAGGCATATTCCAGTTGAGGAAAGATGACACTTTTGCCCATTGCGATCTTACTCTGGGGGCTACAAGTGAGAGAATGTTCTGGACCTGAATAGTAGTTTATTGACTTTGGCTTTGGTCATTTGGAGGGTGGAGGGTAAGGTAGGGTTCTAAACACAGTCCTAGGCATCTGTAAGATGTGACATTTTCTATAGATTTATAATTATTGAGTCCAATGCTCTAATTGATGGAAAGCTTTCTGAGTTGCTGGGGTGTTCTGAATAACATTGTAATACTAGTCCTTATGATTGGTGTAATGTCAGTTGTTCATGTTTATGGCTGGTTCTTAAACAGAATGTTAAAAGGAACAGTTATGGCTGCACAAATTAGCCTGAAAAGATGGCTTAAAAGTACTTGCACAAAAAAAAAAAAAAAAAAAAAAACCTGAACAGCAAAAGTATATTTAATGCAATGCATAAATCAATTTGTTTTTTGTTTAAAAGAAATGACACTCTTCAGGCTTGCTGTAATTTAATAGCGAAATGTTTAATTAAAAGACAGTACCACAAGGCAGAATGAAAGGATTCTTGTAAAGAAAAAAGCCCAGCTGTCAAAAAGAGCAGCAAACTGATTCATATTGCTAACATTCTTTTTTTACAAGCCTGTTATCATTAATGAGGTGTTGACCAATCAACTGTATAAAGTATTCAATAAGGCATTATCTATAAAAAATACTTCTTGGATGCCTCACCTTTCACAGAACTATACCTCAAAAATATTCAGTTATGCTCTTCTAATATTAGTCTATGAAATTAAAGAGCTGTATAGGGCAAGAGTTTTTTCAGCTTCTAAACAATAATGAGAATGTATCTGCCAGACAGATGTTCAAGTCTGAGCCTGGGCTCTTTTGAAATCTAATGTGGAGTTTTAATCCACTTGAGAGCAGTTCAAGCTCTACTTGTTCTTTTTCTTAAAAAAATATTTAAACCAATATAATAAGTAACACACAGGTTAAATTTTATTGCATTCCAAAGTCTCCATAACAAAATAGAACTGAACAAAATAATTGAATAAAACTAACTACACTGAAACCCAGAACCTGTATAAACATTTTCCATGTTCAACCCCTACTACATTAGTAGCTGAACTCCTCTCAGCTCAGATGAAGAACAGTACATTAATGGTCTAATATCTTAGACACCCACTGAGACCATTTCTTAGTCATGTATCTTCTTGCCCCTGGACTGTCAATTTCAGTTTTAACCATCAATATGAAAAGCCCTAATAAATAATCAAGACTTCTACCCTCCTCCAGATACAGTGCGACCAAGAATAATATCAGAATGTGAGTTAATTGAAACTGCACAGGCCACAGTCTATCAAGCATTTCTGGAATTTCTGCATTAGATTCATCTAGTTAGCCACAATCCAAAAAATATGGTTCTAGTCACCCAGGTCATCTCATTTATATTGCGAGCAATAACTGCCCACAACTTGATACATACAGCTCAGATTCATGTGATGTCATCGAAGATAATTTCAGCAAATGGAAAAAAATAAAAACTGTTTGCTGAAATCACCTTCAACAAACAACTCAACATTTTTGTTTTTGTAGGGGACAAGCCCCCCTACACACCCTCCAGATTTATGTATACTAATTCTGAGGTCAGACAACACTGGAGGGAAAAAAGTAAAGTTTACTTTTGGCAAAAGTAATTTCATCGAAAAGCACTTGCTCTTTTAACATTCACCATAATTATGTTCCATGACACAATGTGCTCCCAAATAGCTCAATCTACCTGGGCTGTAAAAATATTTAAATAATAAAATAAAATAAAAATTAGATGGTGCAGTGGTGCAGAGGTAGTGCTGTCACATCACAGCAAGAGGTTCTCTGGTTCAATTCTTGGCTGGGCTGCCTTCTGTCTGGAGTCTGCATGTCTTCCCAGCATTTGTGTGGGTTTCCTCCTGGTGCTCCGGTTTCCTCCAGCGTTTCAAAGACATGCATCTGGAGCATTTTTCCCCAGGCCTCCACTGAAAATTGGCTTCGTTCCAAGTCGGACTTTCCCAGTGAACAAATGTTAAATAAAAAGTAAAATAGATAAATAAACACCACCAACCAAAAAATGGAACCTTCTGGATTTAGTTTCATATCTTCACAACTAAATGGTTTTAGACCAAGTTTAGTCTGTGACCAGGTTTCTGTTTCCCACATTAATGTTCATTTCCTAGTCATACAAGCTCTATGGAAACTCAGCAACTTGTATATTGTCTCTATTCATTTTCTAACTCTGGGCATATTACCCTTAGCTACTAGCACCCATTGAGTAAAATGTATTCTGTTTTTTTTTTTATCCTGTATATTATACACCTTTAATTTACAGGCCACTAGTTCAGTGATATCCTACTAAAATTCAGGGTTCTGCACATGAGGGGGATAGTTGGGAAAAGGCCCCAGTATCCACAAAGGAACAAGGAGTATATAAAGATCCTGCCAAAATGAGAATCAAATATCTATGCAACTATATTTTTCTGTGAAAGCAGCATAAGTGATTTTCCAGTGGTAGCAAGTCCAGCCACAGTGGTACGTCCACCTTTGTTTCTTTGATTGCTCATCAAACCACTCCAACCAAGACTTAACTGACTGTACAACACTAACAGGGTCTAGTTTAGTTGAGTGACTTAAATGTCAGAATTGACATGGTCAAGATAATATAATAAACATTTTAAAAAGTCAAATGGATTGCACTTGATTGTACTAAGATCGCAGAACAATGAGGACTGGGGAATGTGCCGTTTTCCCCAGCTTAGTGGGATCTCATAGCTGGTTTTCTTCTTGCTTTTTGATTTTTTAAAATGTTGATCACATTGTCTTGACCATGTGAATTTCAATACTTTAAAAAGTTGGTCAACTAAACTAGATCCCAATGACCAAGAATGGAATTCTGACCTAGATCAATGCTGTTAGGCAAGCCCTTTCAGAACTCCCACTGCTCCTTTTGAATTCAGAACACTGATCGAATTCCAACCATGGCCTCCCGCCCCCAACATACAGACAGGCAGACAAAGAACATTAGCTCCAAATCTCCATTTAGATCCAAAGCTGTACTAGTTCTTTTTAATTGTTAATATGAATTGATGTGCCAGCAGTTCAATGCATCAACATTTTCATTCTGGACAGGAAGTGCTAAATAAAAAAGGATTAATCAATTTATTACAGCATTTGCCTTATAATGCATTAAAAATCATTTCTGTAAATTCCTGAAATTATATAAATTAACTACTACAAAACAATGAATGTTTATAATGTGGCACAAGCTAGAACAGATGTGTATTTTTCTAATACTGTCAGAAATGTAAAAAATAAATGCTCTTCTTATATTGTACAAAAATGTTATTTTAGATAAGTAGTTCTATTTATAATTCCGTTTGCTTTCTAGAAAAAAGTTGTTCATTGGCTAAATCATTTTTGGTGAAATATAAAAAATCCACATCCACCAGAATGCACTTCACTGAGCCAACAGAAATATTGTTAAGATCCTTTATCTCCACTTTTGTCTAAATAGACTTCATCAGAATGATACACATTTAAAATCATTTATTTTTATATTCAAACTAACCAATGATTGTTACAATATAATTAGCCACTTAATCAATTAAGAATTACTTAAAAACATTTGTAAGCTTCTGGTGTCATTCTAAGGGGATCCAGTATCTGTCTGCCTGGGATGACATGATCGACAGGCCACGATGCTTTGCCAGAGATGGCCTGCACCTGTCACCCCTGGGATTCCGGATACTGGCTAAGGCTCTAGCCACCCCTATAGTGCCTTTTTTTAGGCAAGGTTCAAATGACAAATTCACCACCCTAACAGGTACAGGCAAGAAGAATCTGAGGGTATTACTACTCAATGCTAGAAGTCTAAACCTCAAAATGCACTCTCTCAAGGCACTCCTTAAAATGGAGAACATCAACATCTGTGCAGTGACAGAGACCTGGTTCAAGGCTCCAGAGAGTACCCCTGCATTACCAGGCTATAATTCATACCACACCTTTCGGCCACCTAACCTGGACCGAAACACTAAAGGCGGAGGCGTGTCCATATTCATTAAGGATATCCACACCTCCAGGCTAGTTGCTCAGCATAATGCATCCGAGATTATCCAAGTGCAACTAACTCTGGGCAAGACCGCAATCAAAATTGTAGCTTGCTACAGATCCCACACCATGCCCCAGGATTCTCACTCCTCATTTCTTAATACACTGGAAAATATTAGGGTACAACCTAACACCCTAATAATGGGCAATTTCAACTACCCTACCATTAACTGGGAGAACTACTCATGTACCAACTCTTGTGCTCAACGTTTTCTGGAATTCATAAATTCCAGTGCCATGGATCAACTTATCCACACCCCCACCAGGGGCAGCAATATCCTAGACCTGGTTATTACCAACATGGGCAACCGGTGCTCCACACCAGAGGTCAATTCCTCAATGGTCAGATCCGACCATAAGCTAATCACCTTAGACATCCACATCCCTCCCCCACCCCCCATTAGGGAAACCACAGTAAAAGATTTCTCCAAAGCCAACTTCACGCTTCTTAAGACAGAAGTGGCAAACTTCACGACACCCATGCTGATGGACAATAGAGGTATGATCCTACACAAATGCACTTTATAAGCACTTACATGAGTGCATGGATCGTGCAATCCCTAACAGAACCAAGATGCTATCCTCCAAAAAAAGGAAGCCAATCTGGTGGTCCCCTGCCATAAACAAACTCTACAACAGAAGAAAGAAACTGTTGCAAAAAAGAGTAAAATCCCATGATTGGAGAAACTCCCTGGTCAGCTTCAGTAAGAAGCTGAGATCCCTCATAAAATCCTTCAAAGCTAGTTATGAAAACAAAATTGCCACTGACTCTAAAGACAACCACAAAGCATTCTATAGCTATGTCAAGAATCTCAATGGCAACACTCAGATCTGCTCTGAGTTACAGCACAATGGCACTAAATATACAGAACCAACAGATATTGCCAACATTCTGGCAGATAGGTTCAGTGCTAACTTTACCCCTCTGTCATCCCCTAAAGGGCCCATCTCTATACCAGAAGAATGCAAATGTCCTGCAATCACAGCTGCACAGGTAAAAAACACACTATCCAAAGCCAAGAACACAGCATCCATGGGACCTGACAACATCCCAGGCTGTGCTCTACATGAACTACAGAATGAACTGGCACCCCACCTAAGTACCATGTTCAATTATAGCCTCACCTCAGGCTATGTGCCCACTGAATGGCGCACAGCGACAGTTATCCCACTCCACAAAGGGGGAGCCACCACAGACCCCAGAAACTACTGCCCCATTAGCCTAATGAGCCTGGTCTGCAAGGCTACGGAGCGTATCATCATGGAACTTATAAACAATGGCATTGGTAATCTCCAAACTCAGGACCCCACCCAGTTCGGGTTTGTAAAAGGCAGATCATGTCTCCTAAACCTGATAGACTTCTTTGAAGCAGTCACCAAAGCCGTAGAAGAGGGTAAGGTGGTTCACACAGCCTATCTAGATCTCGCCAAGGCTTTTGACACCATCCTCCACTCTGGAATTATAGATAAATTCACTAAACTAGGTATAAATCCCTATGTCACAAGCTGGGTTGCCAACTGGCTCACTGACAGAACCCACACTGTGAAAGTAGCAGACTCCAAATCCAGCTTCAGACCAGTGACAAGTGGAGTACCACAGGGTTCAGTCCTGGGTCCTCTCCTGTTTGGTATCTACTTCTCTGAAGTACAGACCAACACAGAAGGTCTTTGACTAATGAAGTTCACAGATGACTGCAAACTAGGAGCCATAATCAAAATTCCAAAAGATGTGGACATCCTACAAAAGGGCCTTGCTGAGACAGATGCCTGGTGTCAAAGTCATGGCCTCAAGCTCAATGCCAAAAAGTGCATTGTCATTCCTTTTGGTAAAAACTCAGTACCCATGAACTACCACATAGGTGGTAGTCTAGTTAACACCGAAAGTGTGATAAGAGACCGTGGGACACAGGTGGACAGTAGTCTCTCCTTTGATCATCACATCACCACAGTAATCAGGAAATCCTTCTATGTGGCACACCTCATCACAAAAGGTTTCTCATCCAGGAAAAAAGAGGTCATTGTTCCCCTCTACTCTTCACTCATTAGACCCATTATAGAGTACAATGCCCCTTTTGGTATGTACCTCACAAGACATCTACAACAACTGGAAAGGCCACAGAAATACCTCACAAAGAGGATTACCGGCCTCAAAGAGATGCCCTATGCAGACTGTCTCAAAAAACTGCAGCTTTACTCCGTTGCATATCGCCTACTCAGAGGAGATCTCTGCCTAACACACAAAGCTATGTCAAACCCAGAGCTTTTAGACATGCTCCACTTAAAGAAATCCCAATCCCTATGAGCTACATGCTCTAGGGACCTAAACCTTGTCACCACAATAAACAGAACATGCTGGAGGGATAGATTCCTGTCCCAGAGACTTCCCATACTCTGGAACAAACTACCTATCTATATCAAACAAAGCTCCTCATTAGCACTGTTCAAGAAAAATCTTGATGATTGGATGGGAGATAGGAAATTCACCCCGGGGATCACTTCTGTGGCTCTGCTCAACAGTGGCACAGGAAAATAATTTTCTTGGGTTGCGAAAGCCAGGGTACCTTTGGCTAGGCTTATATAGGCCCTAGGGCCAATAGCCTAGTACCTACCTATGAACCTATGAACCTATGAATATACTTGTCGTAATAAAATCATGCAAAAACATTTCTATTTAACTATCTGTCTACTTTAAGCCTTTCTTCTTTTAAAAAAAACACCAGATATTTATCATTTCATTAAGATCATGAGCCTTGTCAGCCTTTAGTTCTAATTGCCATGGGGTTTCTTTTTGTTCAACATTATTTTTAAAGTCACCACCTTTATGATCTAAAGACACTTGTTCTAAAATGGAAAACAAAAATTTCTTGTACCCCTTACAATACTGCTCATGTCTGAAAAGTGCATTATTTTCATTTTTTTGTCTTAATGGAATAAAGGTGCTCCTTGATCTTTTTTTTTTTTATCTAAGCACCTTGTCATTCCTACAAAAAATGCATCACATTCAGAAATACACATATGTAAATAATACCTTTGGAGTTACAGTTAAATAGCCTTGGGACCTTAACAGTCCTTTCCATATGCTGTAAACTGAGATACAGTCCTTCTAAAATGAACCTACAAAGTAGACAACCGCCACATCTGTACATCCCTTTCTTTTTGTTAGATGTTTTGCCAGTTTTTGGTATCTAAATAGTGTCATCTTGTAACAACATCTTAAAATTGCATGTATTTTTGTACACAAATTTGGGGGAAGGTCCTATTGTTTGAATCAAGTCCAAATTGCCTTCTAATAATTTTCAGTTCTTAGTAATCACAGAACAAATACTATTGCTGTCAACAATACATATAGGGACTCTCCTCTTGAAAAAACTACTTTTTGCTGTCTTGATATGTCTGGTTAGTTTGAATATAAAAATAACTGATTTTTAATATGTATCATTTTGATGAAGTCTGTTTAGATGAAAACAGAAATAAAGGATTGTAACATTATTTCTGTTGGCTCTGTGAAGTGCTTTCCGGTGGATTTTTTATTTTTGACAGTATTTATCTTTACCACCTTTGGTTTGGGTTGTTTGTCTTTTTTATTTTTGGTGAAATGCCATTGGCCCAGATTCCAGAAGACTTGCTCTCAGAATAAGTGACTTAGAGATGTTTGTAGATAGAGCTTACACCAAAATAAGTCATTTACACTGAGAAGAAGTCTTTTGGAATTGAAGCAGACTTACAATGGAATAAGTCACCATGAGGACAAGTCTTTGGAATCTGCCCATTATAAGGTTGGTTATTATGTTATAAACTCTTAATCATCAAAAATATCAAAATCTTCATTGCATGGCTTCAAGAAAGAATAGTGTCTGGTTAACATATGTTTTATATTGCTAACACCTACCACTGAACTCATGTCTTTTACATCATATGGCTTAGTACTGTATAAGGGGTAAAGGTTTATTTTGGTTCATTTGCTTTGGTAAACATGTTGCACGTTCTGAAAAATATATTGTTTTACCTATCTAGGGGTGTGTGAAAGTATAACAGCCACCTCAATCCTCACATACACACACTCGCACACACATACAGACACAGCCCCTTGCACACTTGATCACAGTCATAACTATATCCATTCATATACACACACACACACACACACACACACACACACACACACACACACACACACACACACACACACACACACACACACACACACACACAGATACTGTACCTGACCCCTCCAAAACTCCCCTACTGCTAACTCCCAGGCAGACACACACATTCAGACATACACTCACACATGCAGCCCCTTGCACATACCTCCTAATCCCACTTTACCACTAAACTCCTCAGCACTTACCTTTAGAGCGATGGATGAACACAGACTTTTGACCATGTTCATTGCTGTTAGTGGAAGGCTGTTCTGAGTCATCCAGTTTGGACAAATAAACAAAGTTGATTTTTATATAACAAATAGACTGATCTATAGTGTACAGCACCACAGCATGCATGGCTGCTCTAGTACTGCATACATGACTGAGTTTTACCTGTAATGCATGTAGTATTATGACTTATAAAGGGGTGGTGCTGTGGATACTGTTGCTTTTGGGGACTTTCAGATGCTGCACATTAGGATTAAGATGACATGGACTATGTTTTTAAATCATATTACCTATACATGTATAGTGTGCCTTGTAAGGACTGTCAGTTCTGGCATATCATCCTAGGCATAATCTACCCCCTTATATTATATCATGCCAGGGAGTGCACCTAATCCATGTAGACTTATTTTAGAGTGTTTTTGGAATGAATAACAAATAATTAACAAATAATTACAATTTGCACAAACTATGTCTGTGGTTCATTGACTGAGTTTGCAGTTCAAATGGGCTGTCACAGTACATGGTAATAATCACATAATAAAAAACTATACATTTCACACAACACTGAAACCCTGTTCACTGTCATGTGCTTTACTATGAAAACATGTGTATTCCTAATCAAAATCACTATCAGATCTGTCCACTTTACATTTGTACGGCATGTGTAGTAATTGTCCATGTGTGCTCTTCGAGTCTGTCAGTTTCACGCAAGCCATTCAATGCACAAACTCTGTATAGAACTGAGTATGGGGGGTCTCAGTTTCATCTTCACATTGTTCATACTTTCTAATAGTTTCACAATTTGAATCACTTTTATTTCTTGAGTATTTTGTGTGAAACATTCAGAAATGTTTCACTTCCTGCAACAGTGGGGCTTTTCAGTTTTTTTTTAATTTAGATATCATGGCATTGCATTGCATAGTCTGCTGTTATACTTACTTGGCTACCTTATCATGTCTCATTTTAATATTTATTTTATCTATTGCATGTTTTAAGACATTGCCTGTGTTCTCTATATTCTCATCTATGCTGCACTCTAAACTAAGAAATCTGCAGTCACCATCTGTCACCTTCAGACATATGATTTTGACTTGAGGTTGTTAAAATGACTTTGAGTGATTTATTATAATATATTAATTTAAACTCTTTCATACTAAATATATGTGAAAATATATGCATAGCCATTCTATAAAAAGAGCTTATTTTATTCTGCCTATGACCTACATTTGTACATCATTTAATGATATATTAGTATAAGCAGTCACTTTATGTTTCTAAACCTGAAATTGACTTAGAATTGTTCCCAAGTCTGCTGAACATGCAAAAAGTTCTAAGAAACTTTCAACATTTGAGTTGAAATATGACAGTGTTTGAACTTCAGCTTTATTTTCAATGCCCAAATGCTTTCTGGCATATCTCTTCTCAATTAAGAGTGTTATTTTCATCAACTATTTCAAAGATGTAATAATTGCACTGAAAACACTAATGACCTTGAAGCTATAATTTGCTATGACTAGCAAATGCTTCACTTCTTTTGCTGTGAATAGTGTAGACATGTCATAGAAATGTTTTAACCTTACTATTATCTGGTGACATTTGGTATACACAGCTGTCCTAAGTATGTCCACGTCTTATTTCACTTTCTTCAACTTGTTATTGAGCAATTTATGTGATTTTCTGTGCATGTTCTGTTAAATGTGTTTCATGTCCTGATATCTGTTATGGTTTTTATGCATTCAGACATCAGTATATCAACATTTACATACTCTTACAAAAATGATTTACTTTCTTGCAGGTTACGTCCTTTTGGCAGGACATTGACTCTTGTATCGGCATGTCCCTCTCCAATATCTGAAAATTAAATCTTTACTTTGTCTCAGGTTGGTATTCTTGGTACTCTTAGCTTTGTATTCTCTCTCTCTCTCTCTCTTTCTCTCTCTCTTTCTCTCTCTGTCTTTTTCTGTCTTTAATTTGATTCCGCTCGTCCGTTTTTGATACTTTGTATCACTTTAATGGAAATGATATTTCTGACATTATAACCTCGCAGTATGGACATTTTCTTTAGGTGATGGTGACTGTTAATATGATACCCTGATCCCATACACAAAATTGGAAAAGGATATTGATGTAAATGCTAATATCTTCCATGCCTGCACGTCAGACATTTCTTACAGTCTAGCAAACTCAGATACAACTGTTTATTAAACATTTCCTAAAGATGAATTTAGAATAATGTGACTTTTATTTCTTTGTCAGTATGTGGGAAATATGTTTATGTCAAAAGCTGAATTTTTTTATAGTACTTGCCTGTTTTTTTTCTGTTGTACAGTGTTTTTGCATGTGTCAATTACAAATTAAGCCCTTTCTTTGCCTAAAAGTATTTATATAACTTAGCATACAGATTAGGAAATTCATCTCTTGATTCTGCCATTGCTTCATATATTTAAGTACACTTTATCAGTCATATATTACAATAATGCTTTTAATCTTGACTCATTTGTTCTACTTGAAGTAGAAGTATTGTTAAAAATTCCTATAAAGCTTTATCAAAGGTGGCATGGTCAATTTGTACTACAATCAGTGTTGAACAGTTTACAATGGAACAATGGGGGGACATATGTATGACTTCCAAGTATGTAACAACATCCAGAAAATTTAGGATTTTTGCTTGGAAGTATTTGCACAGGGATTTTTATACCCCAAGCAGACTTCAAAAAATGTTTTCCTTGGATAGATAGCATATGTTGGAGATGTGATGAAGAATAAAGAGGTAACTGGAAACATGTTTTTCGGGATTGTAATGAGATGGCAAATTTTTTAAAAAATTGCTATTTTTAATATTTCCAAGTCTTTTGGGTTTCTAATACCATGACAGGAATGGACCTCATTTTTAAGTCAAAGTATGGTTAAAGTCTATGAAATTAGTATTGTTTCAGTCTTTGATGTCAGCCAGAAGAGCTTTTCTCAGCACTCGCAATGTGCCCACTAATGACTCCTTCTGCAATTTGTACAGGGTTACATGTATTGGTAACATATATAAATACAATTGTAGATTCTTTTTTATAAGACCTGTTGTTCCTACTACTATTGGAACTGCCTTGGCATCTTTCTTCCACATTTCTCTCGTTTCTGCCTGCAAATCCTGATATGTTATGACTTTTTGTCTCTCTGTACACAATACCCTGTAGTCACTGGGTGTGGTGATTTCAGTAATCAATGCTTCTTTTGTCTTCTTTTCATGGACAACTATATCTGGTTTTCTAGCATCTGTCTTTTGAACTGTTGGTAATGGGTGGTCCCGTGTAATGTAGACTTCATTGTTTTCTATGATGCTTTGTGGACCATGTTACCAGTGTTTTTCAGTGACTTTAATACCATAATGTTTGCACAATCCTCAGTGCAACAGTCTTGCCACATTATTATGCCTTTCAGTATACAGTCCTTCTGCCATTAATATGTCACAATTAGCCACTGTTTCCGATTTGGTTTTACAAAACCTACATTTGTTTTTTCTCCATGTTCAATGGACTTTGTAAACAGGTATGTACGTAGTCCACTATCTTGGGCCGCCAATATTAACCTTTCATCTCTTGGTTTGAATTCGCCTCTCCTTAACCATTCTTGCATTCATTCCTGATCAACATGAGGATCTTCCAGAAGTTTTCTATACTTACAGCTATATTTATGCATTTTCCACATTTCTTGCCTTCTTATCTGGTCCTTCATCTTACAGTCTTTCTTTTGTTTTTTGGCACATTCAGTTGCTACCTGATTTTTAATATTTCTGGTTTGATTTCTATTCCTGCTTGACATCGATATTTCTGTTAGATTAAGCAGAGGAGTCATCATAGATTTATTCTCCTCAAGTTTCCAAACTTTTATTAAGTTTGAGTCTTGTGAGGTCAGCAGATATGTGTGGAGTCCCACAGTTGTAGATCTATACATGTAATCAATTTCAGGGAGACTCATTCCTCCTTTTCAACTGGGAATATGTATAATAATGAATGCACTTATTTTTATAAATCATTTGGCGAGCATGAAGTATTCTTCTTATTTTTCCTATCTACTCTAGCCAACACATTTTTGGGCCAGTCAATCACTCCAAAACTGTAAGGTAGGATAGGAAGAGAAAATTGGTTTATACCTTGGATTTTGTTCCTAAATGACAATGCTGTTTTCAGGATTAATTTAAGTCTTCTAAAGTATTCCTTACTAAGTTTTATTCACATTTGTTCATGTTGTATTGTTGATCCTTCATCAATTCCCAAATATTTATACACTCCCTCTTGCTCAAGTTCTTTCATATTACATTCTTGTCCCAAACTGATGTTTTCTTGGTGCTGCAGTTTTCCTGCTTTAAAGGTTGCTTTTGCACATTTTTCAAGACCAAATGTCATTCTTATATCATCTGAAAAAGTTTTGACAACTTGCAGTTGTGCTTTCAGTTCCTCATCTGATGACCTATACAGTTTTAAATCATCAACAAAGAGAAGATGCAAAGTCTTTACACTTTGTTGTTTTCTAGAACCAAATTATAGCCATGGCCTAAGCTATTAAGTAAAGAGATTAATGGGTTAAGGGCAAGACAGAAAAACAGTGGAGACAGAGAGTCACCCTGGAATATTTCCCTTTGAATTTTTATCCCTGGAATAATAATTTGTCCTTTATCTTGGCTTAACTTCAAAGTGGTCTGCCACTGTTTCATGGTCACTGTAACCTAGTCGATTAGTGTAGGATGTATCTTATACATTTTTAAGCACTATTTTATCCATTAATGTGGGATACTATCAGATGCTTTTTTATAGTCAATCCATGCCATACTTAGATTCCTCGCCTTTTTACAGTTCTCCACTATGACTTTATTTAACAATTGATCCTTTGTTCCATATACTTTATTTTATTGCCTTTTGTTTTACTGCCATAATTGAGTTTTCATCTAAATGACTATAAACTCTGTCGGCATCAATTCCAGTGTATAGTTTATACATTGTCAGAAGTCAAGTTATTTGTATATGGTTTTTAGGGTAGCTTGTGGGTTCACTCTTAAGTAGGAGCATTGTTTTTCTTGTTGTTGACCAGGTTGGTGTCTGTTCAGGGTGCGCATATAAATAGTTCTTACTTATAGCTAAATCTTCTTACAAACATGTTAATACTTTTAACCAGAAGATAGATACTGCATCTGGGCCTGGGGTTTTCCAGTTAGAGGCTTTTCTTAACTTTGTTTCAACCTCTCTGGCTGTTTCTTCATCCCATTTCACATCCTGTACCACTTTAAACTTCTTATTCTTTCTTTCACTTCTTCTATCCATTTAGCATCTTTGTTATGTTCCACAGGATCTTCATAAATAACTCCCCAAAATGTATCTATTTATTCTTTGTTGGTTGTCTTTCAATTCCTTTTATGTTGTTTCCCAATTCTCTGTAAAACTTTTTTGGGTCATCAATAAATTGCTTATTTTGTACTTTTTCTTTATATTTATCTGTGTATCTTCTAAGTTTTTTCACTTGTGCTGAGATTTTTAGTTTATTTGTGATAATGCATGATACATCCTGGTCTGTTCTAATAGATGTGCATTGTTTTTATTACGTCTATCTTTCTTAGTATTTTGTTGATCTGTCCCCTGTTCTATATTCTTCTAACAGCGACACTTCTTGCCTTAATTCTTTATAGTTTTCTCTATTTTATACTTCCATGATGGTATTTGATTTCTCCCCTTCCTTTCCCTTACTACCCTGTGTTTTTGTGGTAGAACTTTATCAGTTATTAATTTAGCTGCACAATAATATATCCTGTTTACTTCTGTTATATTGCATGGATCTCTATAGACAGTCTTAATTACTGTAGTCATTTGTTTTATCAAACTGACGTTTTGGGTTTTATTGACCTTCTGCAGTGTGTTTCTTTCATTGATTTTTAATATGTCTACCTATCTCTGTTAAATCAAGCAACTCTACTCTTAGCTCATTCTCTTCTAAATGGGGCTATGCTTTTTGTTTTCCATTTCCTGCAGGAATTCTCTAGAAAGTTTTATAACATCTTCCTGTGGCACATTCACTTCAATTTCATTCTGTGCCATCTGTTGCTCTGTCATATGGAAACTCACTGGCCTATCACTCCTTAACATTGACTGCATCAGAGTTTCCACATTTTCCTGTTTCTTCCCTTGCTGTCCAGCTTCAAGTGAATGTTTATACTGGTTTCCTGTGGAAGGTCCAAAATATATTCATATGGCACCTGACCAATTGGTTCCCATTCCATTGATGTCCCCTTAATTTATTGTTCTAGCCTGTTGTGGTGCTTTCTGAATTAGATTTTCTACACTGGATCCTTCACTTTGCAGGTACTCTATAACCTCACTTTCAATTTCTTTAACTTCTCCATTACTAATCTCCTTTTCTACTTTTCCTTTTTGTCTTCTTATTTTTTGTATTGTAAAGTTTTCCATGTTTGAATTACTTTGCCCATTATTTCTCTTCAAATATCTTTGGTGCTGCTCTTTTTGCATTGGTCAGTTTTGCTTTCTTCTTTGCATAAATATTACACCATATTAAATGTTTGTTTCTTTTCCATGTCCATATTTCTTCTTCAGATGTCTCCTGATCTTCCTGCTTCTCCTTACTTTGGGGACTCGCTACATCATGCTGTGATGTAACCTGTTTTAGACCTTCTACATTAAATCCTTCACTTCAGAGACACTCCATAACTTCAATTTCTATTTTTTTTAATTGTACTTTACTAATCTTCTTTTCTACATTCCCTCTTTGTGATATTATTTTTTTATTGTGAAATTGTCCATATCTGGATGCTTTTGCCTGTATTTCTCCTTGAGTATTTTTGGGGCTGCCTTCTTTATATTGATTAATTTGCCTTTCTCCTTTCTATAAATATTGCACCATATCAAATCTTTCTTTCCTATGTCCATATTTCTTTTTTATACTTTTCAAAAATATCTAAGTTGTGTTGTTTATATTTCCGCACTTTCTCAGATTCTTCTTTTTCCAAACAAATCAAAGTTTCTTGATCTATATACTGTTTTTCACATATCTGTTGTATTAATGAATACAAATTTTTATTTGACGCTTCTGACAGTTTTTCTTGTAGAAGTATTTTTCTTTCCTCTAATTTCTCTCAATCATTTTTTATAATTTGTGTCTGGAAATTCTGGACTTTTACATAATAGTAACAATACATAATTTCTTTCTTATCTTCAGTAGTCCACTTCATCATCTTTATGGCTCTTCTTTGACATATCAGTTTTTGCGATTTTTGTGGACTACTACTTCCTTCTACAACAGGGGGAGGCATCCTCCCCTGGGCCTGCCCTGGCCCCATTGTATGAATGTTTCCATATTTTTAGGATTCTACACTGTCAACTTTTCCATTCCTGGCACCAGTGTGCCTGCCAGGATTGGGCACCTTTTTATCCTGGGTCTTGTGCACCCAGCTATCTTTTTTTTAATTTTTGACCTACTTCTGTCCATGATATATGCTATATAAATACAATCTCTGTATCAGTGTAGTCTTGGTGAGATTTTGTGAAAAACAGGCTCCACCTCATGAAAGTACGCACCAAGACTTGAGGATGAATTCAGTTTCAGCACTACTACTCTCCCTTGCTTGCTGACTTATCATCTCTCCATTCGGATCACTACAGAATCTGTCAGATGTACTGGGAGAGCAAATGGTTGTGACTAAGGAAATTATTTTTTTAGATGGGATCTGAAATGCCTAGAATTAGTAAAGCCTTACTAACTTTAATTTAGTGCTGTCAAAAAAGCAATTACTAGAAAATGGAAATGAAAGTGAAAAACAAATGTATTTGGCAGTATTTAATATTATAAAAGAGATGGATGGATGGAGACGAACTGGAAGTGCGATGTTTGGAAAAGGGAAGGGGAAAACTGGATATAAATAAAATGGGAAGAACACATGCAAAATAATGTTCAGGAGGAGTGAGGTTTAAGGCAAGACAGGAAGTAAGCAATTTATGTAATGTTGGACCGATGACAATTATAAAGAAAGAAAACATATGTGATGTATAGTGTATGTACATGTACCTGAGTTCAGTACCTGCAGAAAGCAGCACAAGGGAAGAAAGAAATGACTGCCCTCCACTTTCTTGTCACTCTTCAAAGATAAGGTTGAGATGATTTGGTAGTAAAAATGGGAGGCCATTTCAGAACATCTTAATGGAGACCAGGGTTCTGAATAGTGGCTTCCTAAACTCATAGACCATGCCTGATAAAGATAAACCAGGTTTGTCAATAATTTACTTGTTTTTTTCTTATCACCAATTTTTCAGCAGATAGTCTGTGTAAATCACTTCATAAGTTGCATAAGTTGTATACAAGGGTTAACGTCATATGGCTGTCTAGTAATGTCGACTCTAAGATTTCTGGATCAAACACATTGTCATCAGCCCATAAATCTAGTTGTCTCTCAAAAGATTCTAAGTTCTTACTGTCTCTAATATGAAGTGACAATTTATTCCATAATATCACCAATCTTTGAGTTAAGTAAGATTGATGTAATTTTGTCCTGAGGACTGATGTCTCCATATTAAACTATAGTAGTAAAATTTTATGTCTGAGATAGTTTATAAACTAGGGTCATGAAAGTCCTTATAGGCAAATACTAACTTACCACAAATGTAATGATACTGAATAGTAAATACATGAAGGTGTTTGCATATATATTGTAAATGATAATACAGCTGACCTGCATTTTATATTTTTATATTGTAAGATGCATCTCATTTTTTGTGCTAAGATTTTTAAATATGTATCCCATTTGATATATATGCCTTTATTACTTATCATTTTTGCATGCACTTCAAATGAAAGATTAGAATTCATGGTTATTACCATGTCTTTATATTTAATTATCTCCTTTAGTGGATGTTCTATTATGTGCACAGGCAAATGAACTGTAGTCCTTCCAAACTACATTATATTATATTATATTATTGGATGGCACAGTGGTAGCATTGTCGTCTCCCAGCAAGAGGTTCTGTGGTTCTATTCTTGGTTGGGTGCCTTTTGTGTGGAGTCTGCATGTCCTCCTTGCGTTCATGTGTGATTGCTCCAGTTTCCTCCCACATTACAAAGATATGTGTCTGGAGCATTTTTCCCTGCACCTCATTCCAAGTCAGACTTTCCCGGTTAATAAATAAAAGAAATTATATTACATTTGTCTTAACTAAAATATATACCTATATTTTGTGGCCAGTCACCGATCTGCTTCATATAAGAATTTAAATGCTCAGTATCATATTCATTTTGTGCAACGAACCCAACTTTGTAATTATCTGCAGACTTATTTAACCAACATGTCTTAATTATGGGAATGTAAGCAAATGTAATATTAAATAATTTCTGTCCAAGAACTGAGCCTTGTGGAACACCAAGATGGACAGGATGAAAGTCAGAGCTTATGCCTTAGATGGTTATGCACTGGGATCTGTCAGTTAACCATGGCATAATCCACTTTACTAGGCATATATTGAGCTTAGCCTTGATAAGGCTTTGGTAGATTACATACTGAAGAAGAGAGTCAGAAGCCTTGGCTATGTCTAAGAAAATTACTCCACAAGAGACCTAGATCTAGGTCCTTAGCAATTTGATCATATGAACTTAATAAACTTGTCAACACAGATCTACTATTTACAAAATCATGTTGATCTAAGTCCAAAATAGTGATATCTATGCTATTGTTTCCCAGAATTTCACTATTGCATCCTTCAAAGCATTTGCCCAGAATTGAAGTGAAGCTAACAAGTTGTCAGCAGCACTTTTATTATCTTTTTTAAATACTGATGTTAAAGTACATGTTTTCCACAAGCTGGGAACAGTACCTGTTTGTAATAGCTTATTAAATATTAGGTGTAATATTCGTAGTGATTTTTAATTGTTAGTAACTGTATGGAGGAGACCGAATCAGGGCACATAGAAGTTGAATTCTTTATTTTACTAAAAACCCTTTCTACTGTCCCGAGATATAATAGGGCAAGTTGAAGTGTCAGGAATTACAATGTTAATTGATAATCTGTCAGACCTAGATCTAGCTGGAACAGTACTGTGTAGTGCTGGAGAAACAGATGTACTATCTTCAAAGGATCAGTCATTATACTGCCTTCAGATTGTATAGTGTTTAGTGGCTGGTAAGAAGGGTTGATACTATTAATATGCTTAGAAGTTGTTTTCTTATTATTAGTATCTACGGCAAGTTTGTTTTCAAAACATAGTTTCTCCATTCTAATTTCCCTCTTAAGTGATCGACTGATGTTATTAAAATTTGTTTTGTTCATTCTTGTTTTCTTTCAGTCAAACACGTTGAATTAAAAGGTTACTTCTCAATCACTGTTCGTTACATGGGTACTTATTTTGTGGCTCAGTGTAGCAGTGAACCATTGATTGACTAGTTTCTAAAGTTTAGCAATGTCAAACAATAATCGGTACTCGTGGGTCTTCGGCTAATGACCACAGAACCAAACTACAAGTAATCTGTGTACTGGAAAATGAGTAGATAAACTAACAGAAGTGGAAGAGGGTTAGCTGTATAGCTGGTCTCTATGCATGTGACTCAAGCAAGGAAGATTTTTTTTAATTGGCACATGACTGATGTACATTACCACCTTCAAATAGTTTGTGTGTCACTGCCTGCTTATTTATTTATTGCTTTTTATGTGTTGACTGGATAGATGAACTGGTACAAGGAACATTTACAGTTATCACCCAGGCCACAAAGCAGAACACATAGAAGTTTACACATGAATGAATATATGCATAGGAATACAAAGAAATCACTATAAGAATTGAAGGAAAATGGTACGCATGGCAACAGCTGTATATTAACATATACTCAGTGCCAGCTGTACTGTGATGTTTAGTACATTATTGAAACTATATGCACTAAACAGAAACAAGAAAGCAGTTTAGTAGGTGCAATGAATAAATATGAATGCATAACATTGTTGTAAAAAAAGGAGACAATTTAACAAGGGTATATTTAGTGACCTACTTTCAAAAGCAAAATGCAAATATTATAAAGCATGACCTGTAGCAGTGGAGTGGGGAGGATAACATCTGTAATGTTCTATGCTTTTGCACCCACTTCATGGTATGACATTTTGTGTCACCCCTCCAAAGGTACAATTGTATATTACCTGCCAAAGCATAGAAATTGCATGCCAAGAAAATTTTAAGTACTGTGTTTGTGAAATCTGTTCTATGATTTCTCTATTCCCTATTAAGATTTTGAGGACTGACAGATTGAGATTTATGGTTCAAAGTGCCGCACAAAAGAACAATAAAAAGACATTATGCAATAAAGGAATAACTGGACATTTTGTTTAAAAGAAATAGCACTCAAGTCTTAATATAAAGTAAAGGAGATCTGTTTATTTTACAGACTTTACCTCTGAGAAGCATAGCTGTTTTCTTCAGGAGAAAAAGCATAGATGTTAAGGACAACACTGAAATAAATGAGATTAGCTTCACATTCTGTTTATGACACTTTTGTGGGGGGTGCTTAATAAAGCCTACACAGTTTTTTTTCCGTGTAGGCATCATTCTGCGCTGTTTACATGGGCGCGAACATTTTTAAGATTCAGTAAGCACTGCTGAGCGGTGTGCATGCACACTGTAACACAGAAACTTCCTTGGCATGGAAATCACCTCATATGCAGGTGAATCCCATGCAAGCGAGGCAGGTAGAGTGATCCAGCAAGCGGATATGCATCTGTTTAGACCGCGAGTCAGTGTCCGTAGTACGAGGAAAAATTCCATGCACAGGAGTGTAGGCAGGTAAAAGGGGTTGGAAAAATGGAGATATATGACAGAAATGTCACACCACATACTCGTATGAGAGAAACTATTATCCTATATGTCAGAAAAATTAAAGGAAATAAGTTAAATTAATTTTTTTAAATTATCTGGGCATGTTTGTACAGCACTCTTCAGTGCGCAAACATGCTTTATAGAAAAATAAAAAAAAATGGAAAAAGATTAAATTAATGTTACATGACAAAAATACAGGACTGTGAGTGGAGTCCCTACAATGGTGCAATGGTGCTGTTGCTAACATGGTTGGGCTATGAAGCATGTTGTTTCCAGGCTGTGAGCACAGATACCTATGTAAATGAGGTGGAGTTACTGAATAGCAGAAAGGAGTAATCATGTCTGCATATCCCCGTTGTGTAGGCTTAAGACCCATGTTACTGTTTACACAGGATGTAGCTGACATCAGGGGGATGTGTCTACTGACTTCTAAGCTCTATTCAGCTTAGGTTTACCTATTTGTGCTGCACGCCACCTGGCTGCACATGTCCTTTCGGGGGGGGTGTCTACTCACTTCTAAGCTTTGTTTACCTTCTTTGTGCATGTTTGTGTGGCGCACCGCTATGGTCTATAAAATGCATTTAATTAGTTTTGACCCTTGTTTAAGCTAAAATAGGGCCAATAAATGATGTTAAGTATATTGTAGGCAGGTAGTTAGCCAATCACACATTCTGCACCTACAGCAGAGCTCTATAAAGTATGTATTCACCCTACATTCTGTTTTTTCCCCAGTACTCTGGACCATTGCAGTACAGACTTGGGAATTTTAACTGAGAGAATGCTAGGAGCTGCTGCAGGTCTGTTACACTTGCATGTACTAGATGCTGAAGTCAGTACTGCTCCTGGTGCTACTATCAATAGGCCTAGATAGAGAAGGAGAAGAGTGCTCAGGCCCAGGGTAACCTTCCAGGAGCTACATGAGCTGGAGATTGTAGAGCCCTATAGGGTAGACAGGAACATAGTACAAGAACTCATTGAGCTCTGCTGCCCTCAACTCTGATCAGAGCCAACAGAGGGGAACCCATCCCAGTAGAAAAAAAGGTATGTGTAGCCCTTAGGATACCAGCTACAGGTACTTTCAAAAGACCAACTGGGGACATGATGGGGGTCTCACAGGCATCAGCATCCAGGTACTCCAACAGTTCCTGGATACCATGCTACCACACGCCAGTGAACATATTTCTTTTCCCCTTACCCTTGAGGTGAGGGCCAGCAATATGCAACACTTCTGCCATGTAGCACACTACCCTGAAGTACTAGGTGCCATATATTGCACTCATGTACACATCAAACCACCACTCAGTGAGGAGAGTAGAATCTACGTCAACTGTAAGGGGTACCACTCCATCAATGGCCAAGTCATTTGCAATGCCCAGGGGATTATCCTGAATATGTGTGCAGGCAGCCCTGGCAGTTATCACAACTCCCATATCTGGCACACATCACAGCTGTACCAGATGTTTGCTAGGGGAGACTTCCCATACGGCCATTTACTGTGGGATGCTGGCTACGCACTGGAACCATGGATAATGACACCCATCAGAAATGCATAGACACCCATGGAAGAATACCATAATGAGGCACATGCACAAACTTGGAACATCAAAGAGCATGTGTTTGGGCTTCTGAAGTCACAGTTCTGGTGCCTCAATATATCTGGGGTAGCCCTGCAGTACTCTTCAGCCATATGTGCATATATGTTCACAGTATGTGCTATGCCACACAATATGATCCTGCATAAGCAGCTGCAGCAGGATCAGCAAATGGAAGGGATACACAGCCTCCCACCAGTGGCTAGGCTACCATAGCCACAGTCACAGGAGGACTCGGAGGAGGAATGGCCTGATGCTGTCCCTTTATGCAGACGTAGGCATACCCAATATGCCCTGCCTTTAGCTAAGAGACAAGACATAGCACATTCATTGACAACCTAGGGACCTAGGGACTGACACCTTGCTCATACTCACATACATACATATAGTAAAATTGATGCCAGGAGACCCACACAACTTGTACCTATCCATGTATTGGCTGTGTACTGCTTGTATCACACAGAGTCCACCCTGAACTTCCGTTCTGTCAATTGCTGCATTCTCAAGGTAAGTCCCTAACCTACACTTTACTTGTAAGTGTTATTATAATATGGTATTATATGTATGGATTTGCTGCACTTATCCAAGTAACTATAGTGGGCTATTTGGAGACAAGCAACACCTGCATTGGACTACAGTTATCCAGTCCACTAGTATATGTTCCTTAATATTCACTAGGCCTCATGGTTTTACTATAAACAACATCAGTCAAGAGAGATGTTAAACAGTGCAGTCACATGATAGTTGGACTAATGTGTATCCCAGCAGAACATGTGGTGTTGTTCCCCCACACCCAACATAGCAGTTTCCCCATGTAACCACTTTAACAATAGGTCATCAATGATATATCAACAGTCCAGGCAAACTCAGGACAGTAACATAGAAATCGAGCACACATTGTATGTCTCACTTAACACAGGAATAACAACGTGCATATGTATGTTGTTGATTGTGTAATGAATGACTACTTTCTGGCTGGCAGCTTGTGTGACTAAGTTGACTAGGGAAGTTAGCATGGGTGATGCCGTTAATGGTTCAAATCTGGAGGTATTCACATATTTTGCATGTGAGGTATTATTATGTTGGTGTTATCACAGTCTGTCTGTGGTGTAACTTTATGAACCTCTGTCACGTATTAATTACATCAGACAGCTGGAAAATGCCATGGACATTTTGAGTGAAGTGCAGTACTGCAGAAACAGGGACAGATGTCAGTGTCCGTAACACACAAAATCATGGACTGGAGTGCTAGAAGGTGTGGCCTGGAGTCTCTTTATAAGTACTGACAGTCCCATTGGGCATGTCCATACACTTGATTAAACTAAGCGTAGTCATGTTGCCCCTTGATCAAAATTACCTGTTATGTATAGATATGTATATACATACATTTATATATATATATATATATATATATATATATATATATATATATATATATATATATATACATACATATCCATCTGTCACTATCTCTCTTTTACATACATAGTATATGTATCTCTTATGTATTTTCAACTAGATATATACTTACATATATAAATATATATATATATATATATATATAGAGAGAGAGAGAGAGAGTGAGCTATATACTTATATAAAACATAGATCTCAGTCTCTTCTCATATATCTACAGAATACATAAATGTATCACACACACACACAGACATACACAGACACACACACTCACACACACACACACACACACACACACACACACACACACACACACACACACAGAGCATTTATATATACATCCCTGTTATATGCAGAAATATGTGTGCAGATGTCTGTACTGTCCTATATACCCTAATGCTGGTGAGTAAAGCTGCTCTATCACACATCTATAATGTCACTCAAGGGATCCAAAGTAAGGCTCAACAATACATAATGCACTTATCTACAGACCCCTGTGCCTGCTGGGTGTCACCACATAGACAGTAACAGGTGAGCAGGTGGTGTAATGTATAATGTTGTCTATGCATGCATGGACAGGGCACATTGTTCCTGCCCATAGGCTTGTGCATCCAAGTGCAAACAGCCACACATGGCCATACTGGTAACTGTAGACACATAGCTAGGATAATTACAGTTATCTCACTGCTAGGATACTAGATGCAGATAACCATATGAAACAATATCACTCTGCAGGCCACAGATGCTGTTCAACACAAGCCTAGCTTGTGTAATCCTCAAGTAGTTTACCTGCAATCAAATATAAAGTGGACATCAGCCGTGGCACGTGTGATACATACTGTGATCTATAGTGTGTAAAACTAGATAAGTAAGGGTTTTAATCTCACTACAGGCCACTTGGTGTGTGTGTGTGTGTGTGTGTGTGTGTGTGTGTGTGTGTGTGTGTGTGTGTGTGTGTGTGTGTGTGTGTGTGTGTGTGTGTGTGTGTGTGTGTTCCTGACAAACAGCTGAGAAGCCCTCACTGGCTACCAAATTGCAATGGTTATGCACTTTTTGGCATTGTAAGTTGCTGCTGGCTTCCAAACTGCCCTCTTCTACAAGTACTGATGTCATCTACCTTAAGACTACCAGCTGCCATTGTCGCATCCTACTTAAGCCATGGCACATGCAATAAGTGGTCTGTAGTGTGGGAGCCTAGATAGGAAGGGGTTCTAATCTCACTACAGGCTACTTGGTGCATGTGTGTATGCCCAAATGGCATAAATATGATCACCTCACTAACTTGCAAAGAGGTAGGGTTTTGCAGAATTTTAATTGTAGTAGGTGATGTGGCCCTCCAAATGCCTGATCACAACTTGACCTGCTGATGTCATCAAGCATAATATGTCCTAAACCAACAGTACTATCAGACATGAGGTGTGTTGCGTGCATCATGTACTGTGATCTGTACTGTGTACCATTACATAGGTAAGTGCCTTAATCTACATACAACCAACTTGTACTATGTGTGTGCCATGCCATATCTTGTAAGCAGTAACTGGAAGTGGTGCTATCTTCAAAGTAGCCATGTTTGTGTGTGTGGCTGTTAGAGAAATTTACATCAGCTTGTGGAACCATAGGACGTTTGAGCTTCACTATCAAAATGGCCATACAGCCATCACAATTGTAGACAACTGTATACCCTTATTTACATGATCATCGCATATTGCCTCAGTCCAAGAGGGACACAGGCAGAAGCCTTGTGGTGAAATGATGGCCACCCAACCAGTCATACAGATGGCATGTGCTGAAGTGCACTGAGGTGCTTTGCTTGCCATTAGCCAGGGTTCTGTTGCAAAGGTGGGTTAAAGTCTGATAGACAAATCTCTCCCACCAGCATGTATTATTAACATCACATACTAGGTTAATGTCCTTACAGTGATTAATCCATGTACTATGCTACCTATAGATATGCAGCATTTACAATCATGCACGGACACACATTGCCCCATATGCAAGGCAGAGATCACCTCTGCGTAGTCTATATGCCACAGGCTACACTCACACTCATTTCAGATGATCCCCATTGAACACATGTGTAAGACATGAAGTTTCCTTGTGAGGGACCATACTGTTGTCTGCAAGTTCCAGTTCTGCTTGGAAAGTTCCATTACCAAATGGCCATTGCACTCAGATATTAACGTGCTGATGGAAGAGTACATGGAGGTTATGAGTATCCAAAGGGAGGAAGAACAGCAAAGTTCTCTGTAGAAAACACTCCTTTATTGAATAAAGCTACAGTAGTTAAGTGCTTTCATCCCTCTCATAGGGACTTCTGCAGCGGGGGGAACTGTGCTGTAGATGTATATGATTTCTGGGAAATCTTGATGGCATTGTTCTGAAGAAGTCCCTATGAGAGAGATGAAAGAGCTTAACTACTGTGGTTTTATTCAATAAAGGAGTGTTTTCTACAGAAGACTTTGCTGTTCTTCCTCCCTTTGGTTACCTGGTTTGTGGATATTTTAGTTGAGGCTATGAGTATGGCAATTACGGGTGACTGTGCCCTCAGCTATGACACATGATTCTTGTCATATCACCGGGGAGACATGGTGATCTCAGGCACATTAGGTGTAAACCTGTGTGGCCAGGTCTGTGTCCCCAGTTCTTTCACCCCAGAGTATGCCCATCACATGTTGCTACTGATGTGCTACTTACCAGGTACATAGGTGTTAGTGATGGAAATTATGCTACATATATATTTGCATGGAGTTTATGGCCATTACTTTGTCAACAGGCATTTGTTCATCACTACCCTCTTGTAGGATATTGACATAATTCACACACTCCAAGAGTGATCACACTTTGCAGGTATCAGCCAACACTGTTAGCCACCGACAGTCAGTATTCACTTTGGATTCCAAGCAGTAGAGGACCCAGGACTGAGCTTGTTGAACACTGCTGCTTACATATCAGCTATTGGAGGTCTATGTCCCTATGTTCATAGGTTCATAGCTTCATAGGTGTGTACTAGGATAATGGGCCTGCAGCCTTTACAAGCCTAGCCATAGGATTACCCTGGCATCATGCTACCCGACCTTAGTTCCCAGAGCCTCTGTCTAGTAAAGCCATTGGAGTGATCCCTGGGGTGAATTCTCTATTTCCCATCCACTCATCAAGATATCTCTTGAAGAGGGCCAGTGAGGTGCTCTGCTTGACATGTATGGGAAGTCTATTCCATAGCATGGGCAGTCTCTGGATTATGAACCTGTCCCTCCAGCATGTTCCATTGATTGTGGCAATGAGGTTGAGGTCTCTGGAGCTTGTGGTGCAAAGGGATTGGGATTTCTTTAGATGTAGCTTTTCTAACAGGGCTTGGTCAGACATGGCTTTGTAAGACAAGCAGAGATTGCCTCTAAGTAGTTTTTTTTTTAGTCTGTCCATATAGGACAAATGTTTAAGGCCTAAGATCCTCTTTGTGAGGTACTTTGGTGACCTCTCCAGTTGTTGCAGATGTTTAGTGAGGTATATGCCAAATGGGGCATTGTACTCAATGATTGGCCTAACGAGGGAAGAGTAGAGGGAGACAATGACCTCTTTCTTCCTGGATGTAAAACCCTTAGTAATGAGATGTGCCACATAGAAGGACTTTCCAACCACAGTGGCATTGTGGTATCAGCCAGAGTCCCTTCGTGTTGGCTGGACTTCAGAGAAGTAGATACCAACCAGGAGAGGACCCAGGACTGAACCCTGTGGGTCTCCACTCGTGACTGGTTGGCAGTCTGACTTGGAGTCAGCTACTTTCACACTGGTTGTGAGACAGTTTGCAACCCACTTCGTGATATAGGGGTTGATGCCTAGCTTAGTGAGTTTTTCTATGATTCCTGAGTGTAGAATGGCATCAAAGGCCTTGATCAGATCAAGGTAGGCTGTATGAACCACCTTGCCTTCATCCAGAGCTCTGGTGACTGACTCAAAGAAGTTCACCAACTTGAGTGGGCATGATCTACCCTTCACAAAACCAAACTGTGTGGGATCCAGAGTTTGGAGATTCCCTATATCCTTGTTTATTAGGTCCATGATGATGCGTTCCATAGCTTTGCATATCAGAGTCATCAGGCTAATGGGGCGATAGTGCCCAGTGTCTGTAGTCACTCCTCCTTTGTGGAGAGAGATGACTGTATCAGTGCACCATTTGGTAGGGACAATGCCTGAGGTGAGGCTGTGACTGAACAGGGCACACAGGTGAGGTGCCAGTTCATGTAGAACACAGCAAGGGATATTGTTAGGTCACATAGAAGCTGTATCCTTAGCCTTGGATAGTGCTGTTTTAACCTGTGTAGCAGTAATACTGGGTGCCTGACAATCTACTGGTATTGTGACTGGTCCCTTGGGGGGAGAGAGGGGTAAAGTTGGCAATGAATCTGTAAGCCAATATATTGGCAATATCTGTTGGCTCGGTATAGGAGGTACCAGGAGGTAGCTCAGAGCAAATCTGGGTATTGCTGTGGAGATTCTTTGCATAACTAAGAAGGCCTTGCGGATGTCTTTACTATCTGCTGCAATTCTGCTTTCATAGCTAGCTTTAGAGGATTTGGTGAGGGATCTCAACTTTTTGTTGAGGCTGATAAGGGAGTTTTTCCTGTCTTGGGACTTCACCTTATTCTGCATAAGTTTCCTCCTTCTGTTGTAGAGTTTGTTTATAGCAGGGGACCACCAGATTGGCTTCTTTTTTGGAGGAGAGTGTCTTGGTTCTATTGGGTATGGTGAGATCCATGCATTTGTGTACATATTCGTACAGTGCATTGGTGTATGATTCAGTGGTCATGCAACTGGTCTCCATTTGCATGGGTGCCATTAAGTTAGCCACCTCTGTTTTTAGAAGCCCAAAGTTAGCTTTGGAGAAGTTTTTCATGGTGGTTACCTTTGCAGGGGGGCAAGGGATGTTGAGTATTTCTGCTGTCAATGGGACACTAAGTGACCCCTACAATGATATACTGTGGATGCTTAAGTGGGTGCTTTGTAAATGATGCCTGAGTTGGGGATATAGTCAGATGGCTTGGCTTATTCCAGGGGGTTGTATGCTCTGATGTCCAATCACCCCAGGTCCATGGTGACTGCCTCAGAAATGTCCACCACATGTAACAGTCATGATCCACCCTGTCAGTCATCCAAACTGTGTACAGCTGACTGTGTGTGGATCACATATATGTGTGCTGATCAGCTCCATGATGAGTGTCCTTACACCCATACAGATATGGATACTCAGTCAAATAGGTCTATACTTCTGGTGGTCAGTGCATGCACTGCCTCTGTGCAAGGGTATAACAGTTGCTATTGTCCAGTCAGCTGGGATCCAGCCAGTGGTTTCAGTATGATTGAAGGTGTTCCCAATGGTATTAGTAATCCATGACATGTCCCACGTAGAATTCAGCCTGGGATGTTAGCATGTCCAATAGATTCTGCACATCCCCCATAGAGAAACCAGTTATGACCTGCTCTGTAGCTATGAAAGTTATTGGATAAGTTGTAGTAGTGTCATGTGTAACATGTGGTGGAGACAGGGGAGTGAAGTTGATGAAGAACATGTGAGACTACAGGTTAGCTATGTGGCATCATTACATTTCAGTTTACTGACAATCTGGGCCTGTACTTAGAGGCTACACATGTAACTACACTGTGCGTTCTGGTTTTGGTTTGTGTGGATGGCTAATTTTGTCACTTACTTTGTCTACACAACATCACAACAACACTACATGGTTGTTGTAGCTGAGGAGGTTGTGTCACCATTTTACGGGGGGGCACCCTCACCCCAACTGTCACATAGCAATATCCACCTCCTATTGTACAGCCTGATAATAGCAGTTGCCCACCAGGCAGGTCTGCTGTGCCATGAGGAGCCTGTGTTCTTCCTGTCAGGTACAGCTGAGTTCATGCAGTTGTAATGCTGCTACTGCCATAATGCATGGGTGTACAGCTCTGCATACTTGCCATCCCATCAGAGGGGGAGTTGCAGTCAAGCTATATAAACCATCCCGCAGGAGGTAGTAAATGGCTTTGTGAAATATATGTCTGTATTAGCTGCAAGGGGGGTTAGTGCTGGTAGTTTTAATGACACTGATCTGTGGTCAGATCCCACCAAGGAGGACCTCACATTGCAGGGCTGCAGTGGTCACCCATATTGGTAAACACATGATGCAATATGTTGGTTTCCCCTGGAGAATGTCATGGCACTGCTCCAGGACATTGTAGTTAAGGACATAGACTAACCTTTGGACAAGTGAGCTGCAGCATGACTAAGCAAAACAGCTCATGGTCACTTAATGCCACCCCACAACATGGTGTAATGATATTTATTGGTAGACACACGTACATACAAATACACACAATAGGTGTCTGGATACATGGAGCTGCTTCTGTAGCTTGGTATTGCTTAATTATGTGCACTTCCAGTACTGAATGGCACTTGCATTGTCTCCAGGGAAATTGCAGTGTTTCACAAAATGTGGATGTGTATCTATACTTAATGAGTATGTATACACCACCTGCATTACCATGAACCCTATCATTTTGAGGTGTGAAGATGTGAATGGACATGTTTTCTGGTACGGCTGTGGTGCTGTCCACAGTCTTGAACAAGATGTCCTGTACTGCACACATCTGCATAATCCAGGGTGGGGACACATTCCACAGAGTTGGGTTCAGTGTTGCCATACCCACCATGTAGCAGCATAACCATGATGTATAAAGGTGGTGTTCTCATTACCAACTTTTCCCTGAACAGTGCATCTAAGATGCATTGTGGGGATGCCAGTAGCTGTGGCCATTATTCCAAATCTCAGAGGTGAAAGATGAACACCATCACTGGTGAAGCATTGATGTCTGTTGAGCAGGCATACATGTAGTAGATCCCCTGACAATGACAACACATGCTAAGGCAATTACTGAGTTCCGTCAATTTCTCTGTGTATGGAGACATCATCCCAGGTGAGTGTCAACTGCAGCTAAAAAAGTTTGCTTATACCCAAGAGACACAGACTGGCTAAGCCTAGTCATACACACCTGCAGGAACTATGATGTCAACATTATGTTAACTGATATCCCTTGATTTGTGGAAATGTGTGGTAAGGCCTATTGTGTCAACCTGTCCCATATGTAGCCACTTGCCACAAACATCAATGTGTCTCACAATGTAATCATCTCTGACTAAGAGGTGTGATTTTGTGTTTTGCCTTGGGTGTTTGACCTGTGAGAGAGTGGTGCATGCAGTATTATGTGTAATGTGCACTCCAGAGGCATGATGTTCTGAGGTGTCAGTTTGGCAATGTGTCTGGTAAGGAGCTGCACACATGCAGATGTGCATGATGTGGGTGTCGGTGGTGTATGATGTGAGCTGTGCATGTTGGCATAATGCTCATTGCCATATGTAATGACTGCTGTGGAAACACCATGGCTGCAAGGTTTGAAATGCAATCACATCTGTCACATGTTGTATGTGTGTGTCATAGGACTAGAGTAGAGAGGTGGGGACACTCCCAACACCTCAGCAGCAGGTCCTGCAAAGGTAGGGTCATGCTGCCATGCCTTTGGGGTTGAGAGCCTGATGTACAGTGTTTGTAGGCACACCTAGCAGTGAAGATATGGTTGCCCATGCATGCATAGAGGACTTGTTCAACTTTGCTAACATTATGTTGGACTCACAAGCATACAATGCCTGTCAAGCAACTAGACAGCACACTGATTGTTGTGTGACATGATGTGGGAACACAGACATGTCTGTTGGGTGCATAACTGTACAGTATGACATGGGTAGGACATGTGGCAGGTAGACAAACATTGGTCAAAGGTGGCCAGTCCACTGCAGTAGGCCTCACTGTCATGTTATGAAGATATGCACCAGTTATCTGTTGAAGGGCAGGATGCATGAACTGCTATGGAAGTGTCACCTATGATGGCTCACCACCAGTCTGCTGATTGTTACAGCAAGACTGGACATCTATGTCATCGGACATTGAACATTATATTGTGGAGCTATAGCAATGCTACTAACTCTTGTCAGTTCCCTCAGGACATACCACCAACCCTAGAACAGATGACATAACACATGTAAAAGCCAACTGATTGCCCAGGTTGCTAATCAAGGCATTTACTTGGAAAAGGGTATATGAAGCCTACAGAGCCTTTCATGATATGGGCCAGCTATGTGGATGAACAAGCAAGCTGTGTCCTGCTTGTCAACATAGGCTTCATAGTATTGTTTTGCATGTGATAACAGAAAACACAGAGGAGCATGGTATCCTTTGTGAGAGTGGTGTCAGTGAGATCAGCATTAGCAGTTGCCAGGCACCAGTAATTCTGTGGACTCCCCTACCTTCCACAGTCTTCACAAGGTAAATGTGTCCTTCCAATACACACTGCTTGGGTAGTGTCCAACTGCAGAATACTTGTGTAAAACCCCCACCTTACCTTCAAAGGGTAAACATATTACCCTTCCCTAAAGTGTTTGTCTGCACTCTGTACACACACCTTGGATGATTCTCTTCTTAGAACATGCTGGAAGCAACTGCAATACTTAGTTGCACAAAGGGCAACTAGCATGTAGTGCCAAGCAGAGTCCCCAGATCTCTGAGTCATCTGACATGAAATGCCATGACAGGAGTTAGCATGGATACAAGTAGTAACACTGTTGTACACCTACTGACACTGGACCACACACTGTTATTCTCAAGGCCAATTCATGCCTACCGACTCTAACTGTTGGACCCCATTGAGTGTTACACTATGTAATGGATGATGGAAATATTACTCACGCTAACTACCATGGCCTGACAAGGTCTTTGACAATATTAGGCCAGCAGGCCTTGCTGGAAACTGTGTATGTTATCTACAGAGTGTTAAGTCAGATCGTGGGTAGGCAAGTGTCTGACAGTCATAATCTGAGAAGATAGCATTGGGAGACCTACATTGCAATGATGCCAGTCACCAGTGGATTTCTCCGGACATCATTGTTGGCGTACCCACTCTAGCCATTCCCTCTCTGCAGTCACAGCCACTGTCAGTACCTCTGCCTAGCTACATTAACAGGTGACTGCATATCAGGAGCTGTCACTGAATCCCACACAGAACCAGCAGTTAACCAGGATGGCCTGTGACACACATTCAGTTGCTGTCTGAGCCACTGACAAATACTAAATGCCAACGGCTGCACAATATTATCCTTTGGAAAGTCATCCACCCCTGGGAAATATAGTAGTGTCCGCACACCATAGACAGTTGAGGCATTACTCATGGACATATGGACAGAGAGAAATATAGCTTTTACTTTCAGTGGTCAATGAGATATGGGTATGCATTCAATGTTGTACAACTTAAACAGGTCTGTGATGTAACTCCAAGACTGTCATTGTCATACTGAATGTGGCACTCATCACACTTATCATTGTGTACAATGGCACTCTTTCTATATGTCACTACAGAGGCATATCCTGCATCTGTAGAAGCCACACAGGTTCCATGGTACAGTAATACACATTGCAGATAACATGTCCTATGCAGTCCATGTCAAGGTCATACATGTATAGTCTATCTCACAAATGTTTTGTAGAGGATATGCATGGCTGCAATACAGGGAGGTGTCAGATCACACTGTATATCTCCTGTGCATCCATGACAGGCCTAACATATGTTTTACCCATTCTACACACCTACACCATCACTGTGGTATAAATAGTACATGCTGGAGAGACAGATATGTAATACAGACAGTACACCCCATATGTAACAGGCCCACCATGCATGTGAAGCACACATCTGCTGTGACACACATTACCTTCAGGTTATACCATGGGATGCAGAACAAGACAATCATAGCTGTTGTAGGACAAATGTCTGTACTGAACACAGGAAATTTGTAGATAGGTCATCCCCAGCACCACACCTTGTAAATGTGTTAGCTCCCAAAACCCTGGTGATGCTTATAAAGGGTATCAGCCCTTTTCACAAATTAGGGATGCATGAGTATGCTGAATGACTCCATTGTCCTTGTTAGCCTGTTACATACATATGGACATATGGAGCCATGCACCTACAGTGCTGTACCTTGTTGAGGACATATTTCTTCTGTGCTGACATTCTATCCTATGCTGTGATGTGTATGGCTTTATTGCTGCTGTGTATCCATAGGTGTCCCCTACAGAATCCTGAAACAAAAACATAAATAAGTCCATGAAACACCTTTCATTGTGTAAGTATACAGCCATTGCAACACCATACAACATAAGGTACACAAAATGATGTGGCTTACTAATTAAAAATGTCAGCATACCATATCTGTCAGTAACCACTACAAATGGCATGGCAAAACAATGTATTACACAAGTACATGTTAATCTATATAGTCACCCTGTACATCAGAAACATAGCTTAATTTCCCTGCATCGATGATGAGGATAACAGGGATGTGGCACAGGTATCATCACTTGTGCAGAGTGTTGTGTAGGGGTGCAGGAAGCCTAGGCTGACCCAAAAGTTTGACAGCATGTGTGTGAGTCAGGAAGGGAAGCAGGTATGATGGACCATGGCATTGTACCATGTGTGTGTCTGTAGGTGACCTGCATTTGACAGTGGTGTGTGAGTGTATGCGTGTACACAGTCAAGCTCAGTGCTAGCCCTACATGTGTGTTTGTTGGACAGCTTTGAACCATGCATGTTAGAGCTGACAGTTCTCCATCTCTGGCCCTGAACACGGAAACTGGCTCTGCCAGGAGTTGCACTGGTACCTCCATGCCCAATGTCAGAAGCAGTGCTAGTACCTGATGGTGACTGATGTCTGCTGGGATCATCTCATCCATGGGAACGCCCAAGACCATGAGCTCATGGCCTGACACATATTGGTGTAGACAGCATACTCCCCTCTGTAGTGCTGGCTGTACGCCACTATGGGAGTGTGATTGTGCATGGTCACGTGGACTCTCAGCAGATTGGGTTGCTGACCTACATCCAGGAGGCTGATGCTCAACTCTAACCACATCTTCCAGCACAGACACTGTGCATTCCAAGACAGACACTGTCGCAGCCCACCTTCTGTCCACTCCATCAGTGAACCAATCCATGGTGTTACCAATGTAGTGGAGGCAGTCACAGATATCAGACTATGCTGCATCCATAACCTTGAGCATACATTTGAGTTCCTTTCAGAACAAGCTTGTGCCTCCATGATTGCCTGAAACATAGGTCAAGTAAACTGTAATTTGACACCTGCAATAGTGTGTGGAAGAACAGCAGGCCTCCTACGAGCACCCCTATCAATCCACCTTTGTGGAACCTCACTAGCTGTCTGGCTATGGCCATTGTTTGCACTCACTGGAGCCATAGTTCTCACACTTTCCTGTTCAATGTCCCCACCCTCTGACTGTCCAATATCTGTGGCCTCTGGGGACTGGGTATGTGTAGGCATACTGATCGTGTGCAGTGGCAATGAGGGCAGAAGAGTGATGTCAACTTCTGGGACATATTCAGCCTCTGAAACCCCTGCTTGTACCTCACTGTGGCCACCTTCATCATCAGAGTCTGAAGAGATATTGGCATCAGGTTGTGTAGGGAACAGAGACCAACCCCCTGGTCACCTGTGATAAGACAGGAAAAGCAGTGCAGTAATACCTACACTGTTATGTTCTGCAGTACTATGTCACAATAAATGTACAGTTCTATACACTGTTGGCACTATTACTGACATGTTGAAACCCCAACCTCATATAGTAGGACAAGAAGACATTACTATTCCTATAAACAGCTGTAGTTACTTGTAAATAAAAGCTCTTTACACAGCAATCTCATCAGAAAAAATGAGGAACACTGTTGACACTTGTGAAGACTCTGCACAGTTGACACATATGGCAATCTGCAAAGTCTTGACCATACTGTTGCATCTATCAGTGTGGTGACACCTACAAGGCATACATATGACTGTAACATGTACAATCATAAAATATCTGTGCAGTTGGCAATCATGTCAACAGTACAGCACTCCTGGCAGCAGGCCTGGGATGACACTTAAGGGATTACATTGCTGTAAACCTGCACCACAACAAGGTAATACATCCATATATCTCACATTAACAGTAGCTATTAGGTTAATTATTAAATTGAGCAACATTTGAGCATGAGAGTCAAACTGCAGTTAAACCCTTCTCCTCCTCCAAAGAACACAGACCTGACACCCATGTAAGAGCATGTACACCCTGACACACTGAATGCTACAGTATTGCAATGATGATCAAACTAAACTTACATGCACACTCCTCTGCCATGAAAACTGTGGCACCCACATCCACGATGTACACTGTGATGGATGCCGGGAGCTGTCATGCATGCCTAGGTTCACCAGGAATTCCTCAGTGACTGAGAGTGGTTGTTTTGCTGTGGGCCCTCCACCAGTGACATCATGATCCGTGGCTGCATCTGCTGTACTTCTGCGTATAGCATTGATCATGTCCATTGCGCTGTGTCAAACCTGCTCATATTTCCTGCTCTGATTACCAGTAGCATTTATGTCACAGAAAAGGTCAGCCCACAAAGCTGCCTGCTGTTCCCTGTTTTGCTTCCCTGGATAGTAGGAGTTCATGGTGTTGCTGGAGGCCTTCAAGTATAATCTCATTCTCCACATCTGTGAAAAGTGCATGTCATCTTGGTTACATGTATCCTGAAAGATAACAGAATGGTAACACGTCAGGATCACATACATGGAAGTACACTATGTTCACATATGTCATATTCCACAGTGTGCAAACATACTAAATGCATGGATACAACTAAGACACTAGTGATAGTATGGCGTTTATGCAGGTGAGATCATATGGTTAATATAATTAATCAGAAAGTATGAAACAGTCATTGATGTTTGCTATAAATTGTATGGTTTACTACTCTCCTCACATCACCATAAAAGATGGGTCTCAACGCAGACTCAGTTTTTGAAAACTGAACAGCTGATTGCTACTGTCCGCAGTACTCCTGATTAGAGGCTAAAGTTTATGGAGTTGGTAGTAACTTCATGGAGTATAGGATGTGGAAATAAACTGTAGACACTATTCCTCTGCATGGGGACACCATGTTAGCTGTACGTAATTGTTGGGTTTAGAAAACTGCAGCACCGGCTATTGAGTGATGCCTCATAAAGATGGGTCTATGACTGAGTATGCATGATCTTTAGGCAGACATTGCCATGATCACACATTACAAATGTCCGTATAAAAAAAATTCAACATAAAGGAAAAAAAAACAGAAAATTTTAATTTCCAGATTTCATATTATTGTCTGTGTTTTCTTGTTTTTCTTTTGCTTCTCTGTCTTCTAATATGGATCTTTGGATCCCTCACCAAGCCAAGGAATAATAGGACCTGAACATGAATGAAAACATGCTCATCTGTTTTGTAGTCTACAAAATTGCTAATTGGCGACATCAACCATTTTCTCCAGGGCAGAAGTGTCATACAGTTTAATGATAGTTATCATCTCCATCAGCTGAAGGGAAGCTTCTAGCTTTTTTAATACTTACAGATTCTCTGCTTCTTTCATAGTTTGGCAAGCTTTATGTTGCAGACAAACCAGCACTGTAGCTGGTCTTTACAGACTTTCTGGAAGTGGTGGTGGTGTGTGTAAGGGAGGGATGACTGTTCATTAGTCTTTATTGTGATATCCCATTGCTATTTACATTAATTTGCAAATTGACTAAAAACTTGAATTGAGAGGCATATTTCCTTACCTTTTTAACCATATTTTAGTTTGCTTCCCTGCTTTGCCTTAATAACGGTGATCGGTTGCTGTAATTGGTCTGAAATCATTCAGGGGTGCCCTCTGTAATATTTAACTATCTGAATTTCAGAGAGTCATTCTGGTAGGTTAATCTGTCATTTAAGCTGCATTTATTTATTTTATTTATCTTTTGTTGACCAGGTCAGTCCCATTAGGCTAGTAGCCAGCCTCTTTTCAGGGGAGACCTGAGGTAGTATTTATACTAGTACTACTAAGGGAATTTTGGCCAGGGCATCAGGGAACTTCCCCTACTCTTTTTGATAGTTTATGTGGATGTGAAAGATCCTATGGCACCTATCACAAACTCAAGTATATGGGGCCTCTGTTTAATATCTCATACAAAGGATGACACACTCAGGAGTTCAGCGTTCCCTTACACTGCACTGCAGTTTCAATGATATGTGTACCTGTTGTGTACATATTGAAATGAAACTATACCACACTGTTGCCATGTCTGTTTCCAGTGAGAGAGAGAGTTGTCTGAAAGGTCAAGTTTAGTTTGTTTGCCTTGAAAACAAATTGCCATTCCATTGCTGGAGACCCCACCTATGTTCAGACTGATGCCTTTTCATTTTATTTTTCTCTACTGCCTCTCCAGGTCTTAATTGTGCTGTGGTTTGCATTTCACACCCACATAAGTACATGCAGTTTCATTTACTATTGTGTTTCTGTCATCATTTCCACCACACTCAGGATTTCTTCTTGCATGTGCACACCTGCTGAATTTTCTTAACATTTTATCTTTTATGCCACGTCTGATGCTTCCAGACCTGCTGGTTTGCCTGTCTCTGTCATTTTCTCTTACATTAGCTATGCAATAAGCAAGCATACATGGCTTTTCTTCTGAAGTGCTCAGCAGAAAGTTTGCTTTTATACACTTTTTCATTTACAACTTATGGCTGGCAGTTGGCGCAGAGGTTTTATGTTATGATCTAGTTGGTGTCTTTCAGGGTTTGACTCCCTTAGCCCTTATTTGCCTACTGTGTGACCACAAGCAAGTCACTTACCCAGATATTACTCATAGGTCACTCCTGAAAAGGGACTGTGCGTCTAGTGGACCTACCTGGTTAACAAATTGGTATATTATTATTATTTATTTATTTCTTGCCAAAGGTACATCAGCACAAGTTGTTGTAAAAAAATGCAAGCCAGGTTTCAATCTCTTTACTGCAGTTCAGATTGTACAGAAAGACATGCCTCCAAGCTGTGGGCATGTTTCCGTGTCACATTTGCATGTGAGATATCATCTGTGTAGTCTACTTCTTCAACTTTAATGAAGTCTTTGAGAGGAATAAAAAGAGTTGATGAAGGCTGTGGTTCTCAAGCTGAAATATGGGATTGAATAACTATGTGTTGAGACTTGGAGATGAAGATTCTGTCTGTATCATGCATCTGCACTTCCTGGCATGTATGTCTACAAATGACCTTTGCCTCTCTTGCTTTCTGCTTGTTCTGCAGAGTGTGTGTGATTTGGTAAAGCTTTCTCCTCAAAAGAAAGACATACTCATTAGGGATACAAGCTTAGCCTTGAAACAAAAATGTTATGCATTTTAGTTTTACTTAATGTTTTGAGGAGAGACTAGCATTTGATATCCAAGAAAATGCTAATGTGGAGTTTTTCTTGATGGCAGAAACATTCATGCAGCATAAGTCATTGCTTAAAAATACAGGATGCCTTTAGTTTCTGTAAGTTGTCTAAGGAAAATGTTAATGTAGAGTTTGTCCTGATAATAGAAACATTGTTTGGTGATTTGGGGTTAGAGCCCTGTGAGAATGTTACTGACCGCGGTGACAGAGAAAGAGGTAGGGGTAGGAGTGTGAATGTGTGTGGGGGGGTTCATACCATGCAATTATCCTGATTTTTGCTTCATATTTTTGGTTTCTTTCTCATAAAATTGTGTTTTTTGGTAAATCATTGAGGACTGAACTCAGAAAATAATGGCAGACATTTGAGTTTCAGACTTCATATCTTTCAGAAAATGCATACTAATGCAAAAACTTGATGTTCTGTCCACTTTCTAAGGAGGTAGGGGGATGAATGTGTGTGACTCATACCTCTCAACTGTACAGATTTTCACGGAATGTCCAGATTTTTGCATTATATTTTTGGTCTGTTCCTCATAAAAATTCTGTTTTTGACAAATCACTGGGATGAGCTAAGGATTAAAGTTACTAAATAAATGACATGCATTTGAGTTTCAGACTTGATATCCTTCAGAAAATATATTCTAACACAAATCCTGTTATTCTAACAACTTTCTAAATGTGTCCCTAGTTTGGGGCTTTTGTGTGTGTGTGTGTGTAGGTAGCATACCCCTCAGCTGTCCAGGTTTTTGCAGAATGTCCAGATGTTTACCCCATATTCCTCCTAAAAATGATTGAAGTTGCTAAATAGTTTTAGACATCAAATCCTTTAGAAAAATGCATACCAACACAAATCCTGTTATTCTAGCAATTTTATAAGTTCATGAAAGCAATATTTATAATATGTCCCTGTTTATTTTAGGCTTTGTCCAGATTTCTTGCACTAAGAAGTTGAGGTGTGTCTGTGTGTGTCTGTGTGAGAGACAAACAGAGTCAGAGAGAGAGAGAGAGAGAGAGAGAGAAATGCCCTATTTAGATCTAGCAGGTGGAATTTATTTTCAAGTGCATTTTCAAGTTATTGTGAGCTTCAAGGGAAGTAAAGGTTACTGCTGCTCATGCTAGGTCCGCTTAAAATGTGCAACTGTTTTGTTTAGCAAATGGTATCATTATTGTAGTACAGAATTTTAAGGCAGTGTTAAAGCAGCAGGTAGCATACCTGCATCTTGATGCAAAGGGCTGTCGGTTCTATTTCTACAGCATGTACATTTGTATTTTAAGGGGGTATGGTACTGCAGTATGTCTTCTTTGGATGAGTCACCTAATAACTATAAACCTGTTTTTCAGCTTGCCACCCATTCCCTATTGCAATATACCTGCTTACCATTTCTTTTAATGTAACATAGGCAATTTTATTCTTCAAGGGCAACAGGCACTGAATTTGTAAATGAAACACTGAAATATAAAGTTGTTTTCTAGTAACAACCTCTTCATTGGTTTCAGATGACCTTTACTTCTGCAGAAATTCTGCATATTGATTGATATTGGTGGATTATATGACAGAAGACTGAGTGGCCCTTTATGGTTGAAATGTTCTGAATTGGGCAGGTTGTCATTATTGGTTCATATGATTTGTTTCATTGCTTACCACTTATTCCCTCCAGTACAGCTCTTTTGAGTGTGTACCTTTAACTCCCAGTGGGTGTGGCCTGAGCCATTAAAAAATGAAGTTATCACCTTACAGTTTTAACAAATACTCACTGACATAAATCAACTGTCAATACAACTGTGTTTGCCATTATGTATGCTTCAAAATAAAATATTCTAATACCTTGTATTGAGCATAGTTTTGGAATTATTAATGCCAAATATGAACAGGCAATATTTGACGCCTAGAGGCGCAGTAGGAGATAACTGCATATGCACCTGAAGGCATCACTCGGATGTAATGAGGAAAAATGTTCAGAACTATAAATTTAAAACACACTCTAACAAGTAGTGCTTTATTATACAAGGGATTTAATTTGCTTATTATATAGTATAATTAATACAGTCAGGAAGGTGAATCAAAGAACTTTTGCATGGCTCTAAAAATGTGTGCAAGGAGCCTATGATTTGAAAACAGCCCAAAGGTAAACTTACCGTGCCACTGACCAGATGCATTTTCTTTGAATGTGGATTTCAGTACTGCTTCAGTGAATGTGGGTTTCAAAGGTAGAGAAGTTTTAATGCTAAGTCAGTTTTCATTGTAAGACTATTGCTTTGTTTAGGTTTAGTAAATGTCTATCAGTGTGTGTGCTATAAATTTTGAAATAAAAGTTGTAAATGAAATCCAAATATATGTAATCATTGTAGAAGTAAAGCATAAAACAGTATGCACACTGAGAGATTTGAACAGTGTCTATGACAAATGGGGAGAAATATCTAAGTAATGGGACACTGGAATGGCTGCTTGGGCGGGGGGGGCTACGTGGGTGGAGGGGGTGGGGCTGCATGGGTGGGGCTCTGGGTTTGCACCCCCCTGCAAAAAATCCTGCGGGCTCCCTTGATAGTCACTATTCCCGTGTGTGCCATGACAGATACTGCTGTATGATCATACACCCAACACTGGAGGCTATTGTAGCGTGTCCCCTAGGGGCAACCCCCCAGATAATATGTCAAAACAACAGTGCCACATTGACAAAAAGCATTCCACCCTTGATGTAATGTATGTCCTCTGTAGGTGTAACAAATCTGGATATCAATGACATGTCATTATCACAGTTCTAAGAAAGACTTAATGCTGTAATTCCTATTCCCTGTAAGTATATTCACACGTCAGCATCCTGTTGCAAACAAAAAAGTTACATACCTGTTGGAGTGCAAAACCCCTCTCTTGATATGTGGTGATATTTAAGTTTTTGCAAACTCGTATTCTATGTACAGAAAGTCTCATACAGAATGGTTCCCCATAGCCTGCATTGTTGCCTTTTAACATGCTTCTTATTAGCAAATGATTGCCTCTTAACCAGTCTGGTTCTGAAATGCTAATTGCAGCCAACACAGCTGATTTGCACCATCATCAGCCAATGACATGCAACCACTGTACAAGATGTAAGGCCTCCATGCAGATTAAAAGCCCTTTCTGATATGTTGTGCTGGACATTACTGGGGAGAGGAGACTACGTCATTGCAGAGGGTAGGTCTATAGCAGCTACTGTTACACAGAGATGTGTGTTCTACAGGCTGCTGCTGCAGGTAATAGGCCTAGGCACAGAGTGTAAACGCTTTTGAGGACAACAAGCTGTAGGAGTAACTGTGGCAGCACTGTTAGCCTTGTAGTAGAGTCAGTCAGAGTGAGGGTAGCCATTCCACTCTAATTAAGGCATGTGTTTAAGGTAAGTATGTTTGGCAATTATATCATTAACAGAGCACTAGGCTACATGTGTTTTGTGTCCTTGAGCAATACAAGGGATAAATATAACATTATGTCCACCATTTTGTAACTGTCAGGCTATGTGTTACAGTCTGGTACTCAACTGGAATGTGTATGCTGGCAGTCCTTGTTACAAGCAGGGGCTTCATATGTGTATGTTAATTGTGCAACTGTGCTAATCTGCACTGTGAGTTTGAAAAGACTGGGTACTGCACTCTAATAGTAGTGTGCCTCATTTGCATTACCTGAGTTAAAATCCTCTATGAATGCATATTAATGGATGATGTGACACTTTAAGCACTTAAAGTTTTGTTATAGGGGATATGTGAAGTGTATTCCTATCTGCAGGCCTGTGACTTCTATCAGTGACAACCAAAGCCAAAACCAACCAGTCCTGGATAAAGTGCCTCTTCAGAACCAATGATATGAATATAAGAAACAACAAAAGAGGCTCACCATGGCTTGTTTTGAAGTATTTAATATAGACAAAACACAAAATGAAGTAGCAAGTGCTTTCACGTTTCAAAAACGTTTCCTCAGACTTTAACACAACAGTCATCATTCACATGAATTAAATAACACCTAAACAGTTGCATCATCCAATCCTTTACTAAACATGATTATGACCTCACAAAAAAACAATTAAATAATCAAACTTCATAAAATTCTTAAAATCATCATCAATACCAAAACATATATATATGAATCCATTTAATAAAACATTAAGTTATATCTATAGAGCAAAACTCTGACCTAAACTCAATTACATAATATAAAAACTAACATGATTTAATGTTCCAAAAATACTATACAAAACATGATCTGCTCTAACCTGTCACATGGTCTAATGTCAAAAAATTATTTTTAAAAATTTTGGCTGGACAATTAAATGTGTATAGAAACAGGTTACTGCATATTATTATATATATATATATATACACATATATATATATATATATATATATATATATATATATATATATATATTATATCATGCTATTATATTTCTTAAGATACATATAGGCCGGGATTCAGTAATCGTCCGTGTAAGACTAAATAAGTCTTACACGGAAACGGCAGCCTAAGAGTATGACGTCAGCGCACCATGCATATTCATGAAGGTGCACTGAGTCAACTCTGAGGCTAACACGGAGCATGCACGAGTGCAGGGGGCATGTCAGACTGCCGAGCAGTCCAAATATCCACGCCCCTGCAAGTGCCTAAATCTGTAAATGTCACCAGATATGAGCGACTCCGCTCAAATGTGTATATCCCCAACACTACACTCCCCCACATTCAAAACCCCTGTACAAATGAAATAAAATGTAAAACAATTTTTTTTATTATTCCCGATATAGCTGCCCATATTTGCACGTGTGTGCGTGGGTGTGCCCATTGCTTAGCTACAGTAAGCAGTTGAGACATTGAAGAGGATAATAAACCACTTATATGCAAATTAAGCCAAATAGCAATAGCGTAGTGGTAGAGCCTTCGCACAAAGAGGAGACATTCCCGGTTCGAGTCCCACCACTCCCCTTTCTATTTTCTGTAGGAAATCTGTGCATAAAAATAATTCCTGACATTTACCTTTTAAATTTTATTAAAATGCATTGCAATGGCCTATGTAGTAGTGAACGATATTTTAAATATATATTAGAAGGTGAAACGGTCATGCATACTAATGAATGCATAAGTAACCTATCTTAAGCAATGTGAAGCACTGCTGAGCAACGTTTACCAGTATTAAGCACATTTAAGAATAATTGCCCATAGCTAAGCACTGCTTTAACTAGCGCAATGGCTTTGCGCATAGCTGCGCATCTTGCCAACTAGCGCAAACAAAACATGTTTGTGCGGAGCTGTGCACCGTGTTAACTAGTGCAATGTCGGGCAATGTAGAGCAATGTAGAGCAATGTTGGGCAAAGTTTAGCAAAGTCGGCTAAACACAGCCACACCTCCTAGCCAGGCAGGCCAGTAGTAAAATAAAAAGCACTGACAGGCCTTGAACCCGGGATACTGTGCACCATAATCACAGTACTGAACCACTAAGCCATGACAGCTGTTGTTGCTCATGCACTGTCAACATACATATACATATTAATCAAAGTTTACTCAGTGCTAAGCAGGTGTGCACTCAGCTGAGATTTTTCAAAACTGGCCAATCACAAATAAGTGTGGAAAATGAAGCATATTTAAGCTCCATAGGTGGGAATAATTGCCATAACTGGTTGTAGCTCCCATCTGCAGTCAGAATGGCCAGTGTTGGAGAGGGCTCTCGTTTTCGAGTGCAACAGTGGGGCATTGAGGAGTCAAAAGTGATGGTTTGGCTCCTCATCCATAATCATGATGCAAGACTCCTGCAGGGCCAGTTCCAAGGCACTGAGTACAAAGTGGAAGCCTGGAACCATCTAGCACATGATCTCACCAGTGCCACAGGTGTCCCTCGGACTGGTGAGCAGGTCAGACACCACTACGCAGACCTGAAGAGACGGAAGCAGGACCAACTGAACCAATGGATACAGGAGGCCTGTGGGAATGAAAATGCCCACTACTGAGTAGGTAGACATGGAATGGAGTATGTAAGACTTGTTATTGTAGTCTATATTATGGGCGGGTATGTCTCAATATCCCTTCATTTACTTCACAGCTGCAGGTGTCCGTGCTGCGAATCAGAAAGCCTATGCAGATAGGCTGCTAAGGCTGCACCACCAGGCAGGTTAGTAATTATTCTGCATGTATTGTTATATAAAATAAGTGAGAGAGCCTGAAAAAAGTGTTGTAGCCCAATAATAAAGGCATAATAAGTCCTGAATAATTTCTCTGCATGTACTGTTATATAAAATAAGTGAGTGAGCCTGAAAAAGAGTGTTGTAACCCATTAATAAAGGTATAATACATCTTGAATAAGTCTTCTGCATGCACTGTAATATCAAATAAATGAGAGAGCCTCTAGAAAAGTGTGTAATATAATTAATAAAGGTATAATTCCTGGAGTGTGTCTGTATCACTTACTTTGAAATGTTGTACTCTTGCATTATATAAATAGTACTGTTGTATTAAGCGCTGTCAACCCACACTTGGCCAGGCCCATATAAAGTGGATGAAGGGAGTGCCAGTAGCTGTGAAGCATATATACAGTCCTCAACTGTTGGTTAATGGCTGGCATGCATAGGTAAATCTGGCACACGAGTAGCTTGTTAATGTGTTCCCGAGAAATGTCAGTGTGCTGCTAGAAATGTAGGGGGCTGTAGAAATATAACTGATAATGTCACCTGAACACATCCAGATATGTAGATATATAAATATAAATAAAATATATAAATACGTAGCAGTAACATCTGCATCCTGGACAGTTTGTATGTCAGATACAGGTCAGGTATATAAGGAACTAGCCAAACCCATTTCACAACTTAATGCACTTTGCCTAGTGTAATAATACATGTAGGGGATATACACCTGGAGTCAATAGGAATGTAGTGTAAACTATAAGTGCATATAAGATGTTAATGGAGGTATCTTTTTACACCCTACTGTATGTGCATAAACAATGCAATTCCACACCTCAATGGGTATGTCTAATCTCAAAACATTTGTTGGGACATATGTCCTATTGTTTTATAAATATCTGCATTTACATTGATGCATGTGCCCTGTTCAAACACCACAATCTTGGTGGCCTGTTGCCACCAATCAATCCTGCATGCTGTTGGAATGTCCACTGTTGTTCTATATATGCATGTGTTATGCTTGCTGTTCAACTGCTGGAACTCTGGTGTGTTGGGTTAATGGGAATATTACTGCATGCTGTTACAACTAATTTGGAATGCTGTTGGCTGTTACCAACCCATATTGTCATTAAATCCTACTAAACATAGAACGTATGGGAAGGCCGGTCCCAGCGGACCCACCTGTCCCACCTCAGCTGGCGATGGCACCTGGCACCAGCAGGTCAGGTGCCCAGCCCAGGACCTCCTCCTCTGTTGGCTCTGTGCCACCTTCAGGTGGAAGCGCTGCAGGGGATGGGGCTCATCCCCCCATGCAAGCATGGCCGGAGGAGGGCCACCTATCACCCTCCGAATGGCCCGGGCTGTGGTGCGTAGGGAGATCCAGCGTTCAGTCGCTGATCCTTTACTCCAGCTCAAGGCGACAGTGGCGTGACTCATGGGTGAGCCTGCCCTTCCTACGCAGCCCCCAGCACAGCTGCCCTCTGGGCTGTGAAGGTGCAGTGGTGACTGCCCATGGGTGGGGATCTCAGTTCCACTGTTCCCATCTGGGGATCATGGGCTTGCGATTTCCAAACATCCTTTCCCGTCAATGGTGTTCACCCACCCCATGTGTCATATTCCACCCATCTATGCATCTTGTTTGTCTTGTCTGTGTACCTCCCCAACCTACCTCCCAAATATACCTACTTCCCCTACCCCACATTCCACTGTCACCTGAAAAAAAAAATGGGCAATCTGCTCCCACAAAAAAATTACGCCCCATACATAGCTGCCCATTTTGCACACATGTCCGCTGGACACATAAACTGAAATTTAATTGGCAGTACAACATACTTTGTTGTTCTCACCCCTCTCTCAGGGGTGGAAGGTTTCAAAATTCCCTCCAAATTTCTAGTATATGCACAGCTGTTGCTGTTAAAGAAATGGGCAGCTATGGACCTTCCCTACAACCAACCTGCACATCCCTAGCTGTTTTCCCTACTGTCTTTCCCTCTTTGTGCCCCTTTTTCACCACTTTCCTATCTCCCCATTTTCTTTTCTTTCAAAGAAACTAGCGCGGGGGTTAGCGGGAGTAAGCACTTTTAAGCAGTCGTTAGCGGGTCTGCGTGAGTGTGCACATGTGTGCGCTTAGCTAAGTATTGCTAAGCATCACGAAAACCCACGCAAACCCGCTTACAACTGCTTAAAAGTGCCTTAGTCAACCTGCATGTGAGGGCCCTTGTTCTGCTCAGCAGCAAAATATAACACCACTGTCAATCTCGAACCCCAGACCTTGGACACACTAGACTGCATGAAGTACCACTAAGCCACAGTATATATACAGCAGGTTGTTGCTGAAATATATATATCATGCATCAGAATGAGTGAATGTAAAGGAAAGATAGGAATGCCATAACACAAAACCAGTTCTGTGGAACTTTACCAGCAGTTGTTGTGGAATTGCATTACATGACTGTGATAACAGAACCAGCCATTCTAGCAGTAAATAATGTTACAGCAGCACTTTACAACCCCCACACAGTATCATAGCAGGACAATCCCCACCCAAACATACAAAATACATGTGTGTTCAGGGTCCAGCAAGGATGTAGGTAGGCATACTCAGTACTGGAATTGTCCAGTTTTCATGAGCATCCTGTGATAATGTCAACAAAAGAAAAAGCACAAACTGTGCAGAAGTGAGTACATTAATATCCACAGTATAGCAGTTCCCAAACAGTTCATGTGCCAAATGAAAACATCTCAATAACTATGTATGTATGGCAGCTAATTGTATAAGTAGAAAAGAAACTACATACTCCCATGTATCTTGTGTTAGCATTTGTAGGGGTGAGTACAATTCTACACTGTCAACTGTGTACTGGAAGTGGCAACATTCAGGTCTGAGTACAACATTCAAATCACTGGCTACACTCCTAGCATCAGTTAGAAGAAGTATACCAACCTGCTGACTTACACAACGGTGTCCACAGCAAACAATCATGGTCCCCACTTTGGAAAGCTGAATGGGCTACGCCTACCTGACTTAGTAATTTATAGCACTGGTTTGCTATGACAGTGAGTACTGCAAGTACCACACAGCAGGCTGCATGCAATTGCCAAATGGTGGCCACCAATTGGTGCAGAGGCCATCACATGCACATGTGCAGATACCTATAAAAGCAGTCTGTACTTGCTGTCCACACATGCAATAATTTCATTGCAGGTACGGAGGGGGAGAGAGAGAGACACACAGAGGCAGCCGGAGATGCAGACAACAGCAGCAGCAGAAAAAAAGAAAAAAGATAAAAAAAAAAATATTGAAAGAAAAAGTAATATATTGAAAAAAAGATAAAAAAAGATTATATTGAAAACAAAATAATATATTGAAAAAAATTATATTGAAAAGGAGAAATATATAGAAAAAATATATTGAAAAACAAAATATATTGAAAAAATATATATTGAAAAAATATATATTGAAAAAATATATTGAAAAATAAATAATATATTAAAAAAAGTATATTGAAAAACAAATATATCTTGAAAAAAAACTAAGATATAAAAAAGAACATCAATTACAAAAGACACTGAACCAACAAATACAAACACATACAAAGGAAAGCTATGTAACAGCTATGTATTTACTGGCGTAGTAGATGTTTATGAAGAGTACTCTACATAGTTTGAATCATCCATATGTGGCAGCAGTATGTATCAATGCACAGATGCCCTGCATAACTACTGGCATGGAGAAATGAGTGTGTAGCTGTATGCAGTGGGATATGACTGTGACATATGTAGTTCAGCATTAAATGTCAAACATCTGATCCATGTTATCTGTGTTCTGTACAGTAGTATGTACAATGTCTGTTTGGGGGAGTAGCGCATATGGTTATATAAACATGGATGTGACAGAGTAACAAATGCATGATAGTCATATTAACGTGTAGCTTAGCATTGGCAACAGCTGTACCAGGCTAGTATGCTAACCTAGCATTTGCAGCTATATATACACCCTCTAATATTACTGTGTGCTCACATGTGACACCTGTTCATGTTGCAGCAAGGCCCAACAGGTCAGCCGTGAGGTACACGAACTTACAACAGTGTGTACCTTGTGTGTGTATGGCACACACATACAGAGAGATCTGTCTGTGTCAGATATATTAGCATCTGTACATGTGCATAGAGCAAGGGACATACTGCAACTGTTTGTGAAGGGTGGACATATATATATGTTGTTGAAGGTTGTTATGTGCATATTTCTATGTAGGTTGTAGTGTGTGGCAAACAAGACAGCATACAGTGCTGGTATATGACATGTGGTGGTTAAACATTGTGGGTATGATTCGTCAGGTCTGCAGTGTTGCAGCCAGTGAGGCCTGCTAAAGCTACATGGGCTGAGAACACCTTCAATGCATTCCACACAACACTGTGCAATATTATGACATAACTGTATACCTCACAACCTTTGCATAATTGATATCCCCACCATGAAAGGTGGACTGTATATGTGCCTATATGTATCTCTATATGTACACCAATGGATGTTCATATGTATGTGTGTGTATATATATATATATATATATATATATAGAGAGAGAGAGAGAGAGAGAGAGAGAGAGAGAGAGAGAGGGTCATATTTAATGCAACAGATGCCTGGTGACAAAGCCATGGACTCAAGCTCAATGTTGACACTGCATTGGCATCCCTTCTTGCTAAATCTCTGTACCCATTAATTACCACATAGGTGGTAGTCTACTTAACACCAAAGGTGTGATAAGAGACCATGGGACACAGGAGGACAGTAGTCTCCCCTCTGATGATCACAGTGCCACACTAGTCATGTCATCTGTCTACGTGGCGCACGTCATCACAAAAGGTGTGTCATCCAGGGAAATATAGGTCAGTGTTCCACTCTACTCATCACACATAAAGCCCATTATAGAGTACAATGCCCCATGTGGTATGTACCTCACAAGACATCTACAGCAACTGGAAACAACACAGACATTCCTCACAAAGAGTAATACCGTCCTCAAACAGATGCCCTATGCAGATCGTCTCACAAACCCACAACTAGACTGTGTCGCATACCGCCTATCCAGTGGTGACCTCTGCCTAACATATTAAGCTATGTCAAACCCAGAGCTGTTGGACATGCTTCATGTAAACAGATCACAATCCCTATGCGCTACATGCTCTAGGGACCTAAACCTTTTGACCACAATAGACAGCACATGCTGGAGGGATAGATTCCTATCTCAGAGATATCCCATACTCTGGAACAAACCACCTATCCATAGCAAACAAAGCTCCTAATTAGCAGTCATCATAAATAATCCTGAAGATTGTATGGGAGATAGGGAATCCACCCACGCAATCACCTCTGTGGCTCTGCTTGACAGGGCCATGTGAAATGTAATTACCTGTGTGTCAAAGGCCAGGGTAGTGCATGGCTAGACTTCTATAGGCCCTAGGGCCAATAGCCTATTACCTACCTATGAAGCGATACACACCCACATGTACTTGTTACAATAATTGCTATGTGAGGTTGACGGAGTGTGATGGTGAATGTGTTGGTGAATGTGTCAGAGTTCTGTATATGTGTGATAGCTTCATGGGAAACTGTTTCTGTCATGGTATTATGTGTCCTAGCTGTGATCCCAGCAAAAGATGTGTATGCAGTTGCTAGGCAGAAAAAGCAGTATGCCATATGGTCTGACGTAGTCCTTTGTTGTCGACTGGGGTGTCCCATTGTAGGCTAAAGCAGTACATGTATGCTTATTGAGTGTTACTGCTGGTGAATCCAACTCCTGTATGAACTGTAGTACTACCTGAAGCTGTATGCCTAAACAGCACAGTATGGTGTATGTCCACATTTCTTGGAACCACTGTTTTGTGTGCTCCCTGTAGTCCTCACAGATTAAATACCTCAGGCATAAGGTTTTGTAACTACTGACACACAGTACTGTAAAGTACACAGGTAAAGGTAATCTGGGTTGCCATACCTTTGTGTCTGGTATGTATGTCTGATGTGTGTGTGGGTATGCCTGTACCATGGCCTTGGTCATATGTGTGTTACAGGATATAAGTGCGTATCTAGCAACATGTATAGTCTAGTACAGCAGTATGCCACCTATATTAACGAATGTGCACATATATTAGGCAGGGGTTTGCCATCAACGACTAGTGTGGTATACTGGTAATACTGTAACTGGACTTTACAATCATTGCAATAGATTACATATTTCGTGATGCATTAGCTTGATATATACCTCCTGTGGCTAGGTGGTGCATTGTGCCGCATACAGTGTGCCAGGTACTGTTGTATAGTCTTACATACTGGTTTATCTTTGTTGCTGTGCAAAACATGGTTTGCTATATAGAGTGTGCCAGGCACTGTCAGGCAGTTGTGGGTTGAGAACTGATATGTGGTATTGAAAGTGTGTATCATCTGACAGCCAATAGGTTGCTATATATGGCAGTTAACTGATATCTGTACTTTAGAATGTTACGTGTGCCACATGACTTACTCATACATATTGTTTCATTGTCTTCTAGGGTCATGGCCCACCATCGTAATCCCGCCTATAGCACGGCAGAGGAGGAACAGATCATGATGAGCTTGGTGCAGCACTATGCCCTGCTGTTCTCCAGAACCAGCCAGGACCAGCATAAGCGGACTGTGCTGTGACAAGATCTTGTCCTTAGGGTAAATGACATAGGCATGCATAACTAGACATATGAGCAGGTACGCCATCACTGCAATGATTTAATTAGACATGTCCAGCAGTGTGTGTCTGATATCCGCAGACAACAGCTTGCCACAGGTGGGGGGGTAGCCATCCACCCCCCCCCTCACCAGAGTGGAGAAGCTGCTCCTGAGCCAGGTAGCTCCTGGCCAACAACAACAAGTAACATGTATCATCATGGAGGCCGGAGCCACCCAGCAAGTTGACATGGAGCATGCAGGTAACATGGCATAGCTAGACTACTGTTACCTCTATTGGTAGAGCATGCTTATGTGAGATGTGTACTGTGTAGTTAGAAGATGTGGTACCTAGTGTTGTGCAATACTAATAATTAGGAATATAATCTGTAGGCCTGTGACGGTCAACCGTTGTACTACTGCAAGATTGCAAACACACAGTAGCAATGCCACAGTTGTTGCCACTGACAAAGTGTCTCATATCCTTGTAGGTCCCTCTGGTGTGACAGCAAGGCAGCATACCCATGCTAGTGAGTGTGTTCTACATTTAATATTGCTAATTAAATGTGCATGTCATAGGTGAGGTGTAGGCCATGTACACGTAACACACCTACGCATAATGCATGCTGTGCATGTTTACTGTGAGACTATGCACATCCCAGTAACGTGGGTAGCTGCCTTAAACACATACAATACACAGAGCATCCCACACAATTGTGGCAACACTGTAGTGGATATTGGATAGGCAGAGTCGATACACATGCACACAACATACACAACTTTGTCATACGCAGTACACATTAACATGCTACACATGGCATATTCAGACACCCACTGTAAGGTCACACTACAGTATCCCAAATGTCATCCACACAGCACACATAATATACCTGAGGGGTAGATGCCTCTCATGTGGCTGTGCAACACTCTTCAACACATAACACATTCATGTTAGGCAAAGCCCCCTATTGGGCACCTTACAAACCCATGTAACAACTGGCTGTGAAATGGTGAATGTAGCCATGGTACTGCAGTTCCGGTACAGCATGTTATGTGCCGGTCTGGCACACATTAGTAGCCTTGAGTAACCACATGATGCTGCATGATGATGGCTCATGGTAGTACACCCCATCCAGTTACAGTGACCACAGTACTACACATAGCATTAACTGCTATGCACCTCAATGTTGTGTGTGTGCAAACATATGCACCTATACACAATATGCATAGCAATCACCAATTGTACAAAGTGACACATATATGTCTTGTAATGCTATTGAGTGTATAGGTCACATGACACACACTGTGTATGTGTGATGTTTAATGTTGTAGTTGCGTTGTAGCATGCCATGTCATGTCTGGCACTGGCAAGTCCACAATATGTCCTACACTCACCATAACCACTGTACAATGGCTATGTTGAGCAATGGTATTCCATCAGGTATACATGCACCACTCATACTGTGTGTATACATAGCATGCATGTGCTAAACCTGTGTCCACAATTATCTGCTAAAGACACAGATGCTGTAATCAGAAATGGATATCTATGTGACACACAGATACACATCCAACCATGGTATGTATACCTGTGAGTGATGGTGCACAAGACAGTGCAGAGCTTTTAATACTTGCACAGCAATGTTGTATCCATGTACACATTGCGTTCCAGGGTGAGGCCAATCACTGAACAACAACACACATGCATCAAAGCCAAATATACTGTTATTAGCAAGGGCTGTCTACACCCACACTGCATGCTGTTGAGAAATACACGTCCTGCATGCTGACAAGTGTGATATAACTGTTTGCCTTGTGATACTGTACCCCACCATCACCAGCTACTGAGTATGCTCTGGATTGCTGGTGGTGTGTGTGTGTGTGTGTGTGTGTGTGTGTGTGTGTGTGTGTGTGTGTGTGTGTGTGTGTGTGTGTGTGTCTGTCTGTTTTAGTGAGGAGTGCATTTGTGTGCATGCGTGCATGTGTGCATGTGTGCATGTGTTCATGTGTTCATGTGTGCATGTGTTCACGTGTTCACGTGTTCATGTGTGCATGTGTGCATGTGTCCACGTGTTCACGTGTTCATGTGTGCATGTGTGCATGTGTTTATGTGTTCACGTGTTCATATGTGCATGTATGCATGTGTTCATGGGTGCATGTGTGCATGTGTTCATGTGTGCATGTGTTCATGTGTGCATGTGTGCATGTGTGCCGACATCATGTACAGGTCATAAAGTGTGTTTCCTGTCTTCCTCTCACAGGTGCTGACGTTGGGCTGGTTCACTGCAGCAGGGAAACTGATGTCACTGAGCAAAATAGTGATAATGATGATAGGTGTATTGAGGCACAGGCATGTTTGCCAGGGTCTGTCGTTGGGCCACCAATCAACAGTACACAAGTGTCCACCCCATCCATGCACACAGTCATATTGCCAATACATCCATCACCAATGCCCTTAGCTGAGGGACAGCGTACAGTCGGCATTGGCCAGGACAGTGTGGTATTCATGGCACATACATCCTGACACAGCAGCCATACCCAGATGTCTGGAAGGGTACCACATAGGCAGATGTCCAGGGGTTCTCGTCGGAGCACTGCTGCTCATCATGCCACTGGCAGACGTGCCACATGACTTACAACCTCACACATGTTCCAGGCTGTCATGGAGGCACAGGCATGTATGGAATGGTACACCAGATAGGGACTAAGGGCACAGAGGGCACATAACACTGCCGTAATTTACAGTATCCATGACCTAGCAGGTGCCATCCGTAATTACACTGAGGTCACTGATAGACGTTGGGGAGAGACATTAGATGTCCTCCGCAATGTCATGTCCATGTGTCAGGACAGTGCGGGATGGTTGAGTCGTCAACGTGGACGTATGCCAGCAACATCAGCAGCTGGCAGTCGCCGCGGATGTCCATCAAGTCACAGCCACTCTCGTAGTGCCAGTACCAGCCCCAGCAATGTTGGGATGGGCTGTCCATAGAACAGCCTAGAAAACCACGTGCATGTGGCTCTGGACAGTCCCAGCAAGGACCTGGGTCCAGTGTACATCCATCTACCTCTGGGGATAGTACCCAGTCTGGCTTAGTACCTGATAGTGTCAGTAGCACCCCTGTCAGGCACAGGTACCATATCCGTGGCCAGAGACGGTGATCTGTAAAGCCTGGCAGGTACAGTCTTTGGCTGTCCCACAAATACCTGTATATGGCAGCCACATGGTGGAACTGTGTGCATGCAGACACACACATAAACCAGACACCTAGGGCTAACACATACCCGCACACATTGCATCAACATTGGCCCATAGCAGTACTCTTGCCCCTCACACACACACACACACACACACACACACACACACACACACACACACACACACATACATGTCGATTGAATGGCTCACTGTAGGTCTCTGGCAAACCAACAACACACCCTGAGCATATGATGAAACCTGTGCCACCTCCTGTCATCTGTAACATCGATGCAGGAACAGGCTACCATGGTGCTGATGCACAGAGTGACTTTATAGCAGTATAGCAATGTTAGCATGCTGTCAGCAGTAGAGTGCAATGATATGCTTGAAGGTGTAGCTGAGCAGGCATGATGCATTAAAGCTATGATTGTCAATGTAGTATTGTTTACACCAGGGTTAGTTCCAATAGTGTATTGTCTGCCCACGTGCCACTTGGCTGATGTGTGTAGTATTGGCAGCATGTGTTAGAGAGTGGACAGTATGTGTGGGATGTGTGTAGCACAGATTTTCAGGTGTACATTTGTGAACATGGTGGAGGTGCACTGTCTGCATGTGCGTGCATAGTGGACACATGGGCAGGGTGACATGCCCTGTATTACACAGTAACACTCCATAGTTTCTATTGGTGGCCAGTATGCATTGTACTACACACATTTTGGAACCTGACTACACGTGTGTATGACATGGTTTGACACTGTGCTGTGGGTAATACTGTTACTATCTGTCATTGTTTTGCATTCTGGTAGTATACATAACTTCAACAGCCTGACCATAACCAATCGTTAGATGATGTCTTGACAACTGACACACAGATGTAGGACACACAGCAACATTTGGATCCTTCAGGTACTATACTATGCCAGTAACCAGTGGTATTCACCTGCACCCATTACTGAGACCACTCCTGTTTGGCATATAGCTCTCTTAGGTACAAGCAATCACAGTAGGGATATGTCCGTCCACATCTGGTAATGCATACTGTGGCCTATAATGCATTCACCAGATGACACACACATCCTCCACAAGGGTATCATACAGACAGATACCTGTTGTCAAACCCATGCTGTAAAGCTATAAGCCAAACTAAGCATAGTCATCCACCTTTACGGAACATAGTATCCCCACAGTACCACATAGGTAGTAGCCATCAACATGATGAACAGGTACCGATGTGTACATGCAACCAAGTGTCACATCATCTCTCCTTTGATAATCACATTTTCAAAGGTATTTTGAAATCCCTTGGTGGATCACATAAGCAATAAGGGGTCTGCATGCATATCCACAAAGGTTGTTGTACACCTATAATGAATAGTCATCATTGACAGACTTTGCTGCGTTTGAACAGGTCTGACATATACCTCGGCCATAAACCCTCACTCACACAATTCAATAGAAACTGTAATGAGTGTGTGTGACACGGATGTCCTAGGCCAGGGATCACTGCAGTGGCTGGCCTTGTCACAAGCATACAGATGTGACCTAAGGTCTGGGAAGCAGCAACACAGTCTGGAAAAGATGACAGCTATGTTCTTGGAGAAAGCAGGGTTCCCACACATGCAATAATTGAGGTAACATGTATGTATATGTATTTGCCACACAGCTACCTCACATGTGCAATGCATACTGATATGTCATACAGTAGTAAAAGCAAAACCCACAACCCATTGACCAACAGTGTCACAGGCATAGAGCACACACACTCACCAAGTGCAGGATTCAACCCCCTACCTAACTACTTCATGATATTGGAGGAACACGCATTAACACAACATGCTATACACATTACTGGGAGGTCTGTTTTCCACAGGTATATTTGTAGGATGGTAACATCATCAGACTTGACAAAGATTAGTATACCACTTTTAAGGTGTTTTACTACTCTCCAAAATGGTTGCACTTCCCCAAGGAGACCACACACAAACACTTGTCAAGTACAGGATTCAAACCCCTACCTAATTACTTCATGATACTAGAAGAGTATGCATCAACACGACATGCTATACACATTACTGGAAGCTCTTTTTTCCACAGGTATATTTGTAGGATGGTGACATCATCAGACTTGACAAAGATAAGTATACCACTTGTAATGTGTTCTACTACTCTACAAAAAGGTTTCGCCTCTGCAACGTAATTACACACAAACACAGTTGTCAAGTGCAGGATTCAAATCCCTACTTAACTACTTCATGATACTAGAGAAGTACGCATTAACACAACGTGCTATACACATTACTGGGAGTTCTTTTTTCCACAGGTATATTTGTAGGATGGTGACATCATCAGACTTGACAAAGATAAGTATACCACTTGTAAGGTGTTCTATTACTCTACAAAAAGGTTGCTCCTCTTTAAGGTAACTACACACAAATGTCAAGTGCAGCATTCAAACCCCTACCTACCTACTTCATGATACTAGAAGAGCACGCATTAACACAACACGCTATACACATTACTGGGAGTTCTTTTTTCCACAGGTATATTTGTAGGATGGTGACATCATCAGACTTGACAAAGATTAGTATACCACTTTTAAGGTGTTTTACTACTCTCCAAAAAGGTTGCTCCTTCCCAAGGAGACCACACACAAATGTCAAGTGCAGGATTCAAACCCCTACCTAATGATTTCATGATACTACAGGAGTACGCATTTACACGACACGTTATACACATTACTGTGAAATATCCTTTCCACAGGTATATTTGTAGGATGGTGACATCATCAGACTATACAAAGTGGGTTACATTAGGTGGGCTACATAGAAGGAATGTCTAAACACTTTGGCCATGTGATCATCAAAGGGGAGTTTACTATCTACCTGTGTCCCCAGGGCCATAATGACTTTCTCTGTACATACTGGATTACCACCTATGTGGTAATTTGTGTGCACTTTGTTTTACCCAAAGGGGATGACTATGCATTCTTTAGCATTCAGCTTGAGGGCATTGTTTTGACACCTGGTATCTGTCTCTGTAAGACACTTCTGGAGGATGTCTGTGTCAGCCGTACAGTCGATTATGGATCACAGTTACCAGTCATCTGCAAACCTGTTCAGCTATACACCTCCCATGCTTTCCTGTACCTTTGAGCAGTATCTACTGAACAGGTGGGGTCCAGGACCAAGACCTGTGCGATGCCATTTGTGACTAGCTTAGAGTTGGACATGGCACCTGCAACTCTGAACATGTGTGTTTGATCTGTGAGCCACTTGGCTACCCATCCTGTGACATAGCTGTTAATGTTCAAGCTGGTATGCTTGTCCATGATGACAGAGTGGGGAATGGTGTAGAAAGTCCTTAGTGAGGTCTAGGTGGGCTGTGTGGACTACTTTCACCTCCATCTATGTCCTTGGTAACTGTTTGAAATAAGTCAACAAGGTTTAGGAGCCAGGATCTGCCTTTAACAAAGCAAAGTTGTGTATAGTCCAGTGTCTGGAGGTCTCCAATGTCTCAGTTTATGGGTTCCATAACAATTTGCTCAATAGCTCTGTAGACCCAGCTGAGTAGACATATTGGGCAATGGTTTCCAGGTTCTGTTGTGGCACCCCCTTTGTGGAGCTTGATGACTGTTAGTGTATGCCATTCTTTGGGTACATAGCCTGTGGTACGCTTGAGTCTGGACAGTGAATATAAGTGAGGGTGTAGTTCCTTTTGGGCCTAGTGTAAGGCGCAGCCTGGGACACCATCCAGTCCCATTGATGCTGCGTTCTTAGCTTTGGACAGGGCTGTCTTTACCTGCATGTCCATGATGTCTGGGGCTCGGCATCCTTCTGTGATGGACACAGGCCCTTTTGGGGGTGATGGGGGGTGTTTACATTGAACTTGTCCCCCTGGATGTGGGCAATGAAAGTTGGTTCGGTGTATTTCTTTCCATTTTTCAGTAGCTGACAGCATATTTGGAAGTTGACACCTACATGTTTGGTATAGCTACCGAAGGCTTTGTGGTTGTTATTCTTACATTCCTTGGCTATTTGTCTTTAGAAACTATCCTTGGATTATTTTATGAGCGATCATTGTTTCATCCTAATAATGATCAGTGATGCCTTTCCTTTAGTGAAGTTGGTTCTATCATGTGTTCGTTTCCTCCTTCTGTTGTCTAGCTTATTTATGGGCAACAACCACCTGATTTTTGTCCTATTTTTGGAGGAGTGCATCTTGGTTTTATTTGTGATGTCTCATTCCATGCATCCCTGTAGATGCTCATAGGATGCACTTGTAAATGATTCTGCAGATTGTATACCATTATCCTATAGCAAGAGGTCTTTGGATTGTTCCACTTTGGTCTTGGGAAGTGTGCAGTTTGCTTTTGAAAATTTCTTCACAGTGGTTTCATTGACTGAGTGGGGGTGGGGGGGGCAGGATGTGGATGTCCAGTGTGATTACTTAATGATCTGATATTATCAGCGAGGGGTTTATCTCTGTTGTGGAACACTGGTACCCCATGTTGGTGAGGATCATGTCCAGTATGTTGTCACCTCTAGTGGGCATGGTGATCAGCTGTTCCAGGGTGTTAGAGTTTTTAAACTCTAGGAAACATTGGGCAAAGGACGTTGTACATGAGTAATTCTCCCACTCACTGTTTGGGTAGTTGTAATCTCCTCATATAATGGTGTTTGATAGGACCTTTATATTTTCCACTGTTCTCTGGAATACTGAGTGAGGTTCCTGAGACAAGGTACGTGATCTGTAGCAGGCTACAATCTGATGAGCAGCTTTGCCCAATGTTAGTTGCACTTGCATGGTCTCCGGGGCCTCATGCTGTGCCACTAACCTGAAGGTGTGGGTATCCATAAGGTAAATGGGTACACCCCTTCCTTTTGTATTTCACTCGTGGTTTTGGGTCCGAAGGTCAGAGGGATTGTGAGTATTTTACATGGAGCATGTCCAACAGCTCTGTGTTTGACATAGCTTTGTATGTTGGGCAGTGAACACCTCTGAGTAGGCAATATGCAAGGGAGTACGGATGGAACATTTTGAGATGGTCTGTGTATGGCATGTATTTCAGGCTGCTAATGCTCTTTGTGAGGTATTGCTGCTGGCTTTCCAGTTGTTGTGGTTGTCTTGTGAGGTACATAGCAAAAGTGGCATTGTACTCTATTATAGTTCTAGTGAGTGATGAGTAGAGGGGAGCAATGTCCTCTTCTATTCTGCATGAGACACATTTTATGATGAGGTGTGCCACATAGGTGGGTTTCCTGACTACTGTGGGAATGGGATTATCACAGTTGTGTCCACTGTCCACCTGTGACCCAAGGTCTCTTGTCACACTTTCAGTGTGAAGTATACTACCACCTATGTTGTAGTTCTTGGCTACAGAGTTTTTAACAAAGGGGATGACAATGCACCTTTTGTCATTGAGCTAGAGCCCATGGCTTTGACAGCAGCCATCTGTCTCGGTGAGGCCTTTTGGTAGGATGTCCACATCTTTTGTGTTTACAATTATGGCTCCTAGTTTGCAATCCTCTGGAAACTTCAGTAGCCGCAGACCTCCATGTTAATGTTTACTTCAGGGAAGTAGATACTACACAGCCTGGGAAGTTATCTGGTCCCGTGGCTGCTGTGGTACTGGCTTTGGAGAGTGTTTTTTACCTGTGCAGCCGTGATGACAGCAACTTTGCAGTCTTCCATTATAGAGATGTGAACTTTCATGGGTGAGAGGGGGGTAAAGTTAACACTGATCCTATCTGCCAGGATGTTGGCAATATCAGTTGGCTCTGTACATTTAGTGCCATTGAGCTGTAACTCAGAACAGATCAGAGTGTAACCATGGCATGGACCTGTCTGTTGGGCAGAGATCTCCTGAGTAGACAGTATGCAACAGAGTACAGATTGGGTTACATTCAGTCTTGTTGCATGGGGCAACTATTTGAGGCCAGTAATCCTCTTGTTAAGGTACTTCAGTGGTCTTTCTGGCTGCTGAACGTGCCTAGTCAGATTCATCGCAAGTGTGTTGTGGTACTCTCTGATGGGTCTGATGACTGCTGAGTAGTGGGAACCTCCTTTGACCTACATGCACAGACCTTGGCAGTTTGTGTGAACACATAGCATGATTTTCTGACCACTTTTTGAATGTGTTTTTGGAAGTAGAGATGACTATCCACATTTGTCCATAGATCCCTTATTATCACATCCGTATTTAGCCTAAGTGTGTGAGCATGCCCAGTATGACCTTTCAGTGTGATGCTGAATGAAATCCACTACATTTGTTGGAGTGTATGAGCACGCCTGGTATAGACATTTATACTATATATGCATGGAAAATCAAGTTGTATTTTTACAGCAGGGCTCACCTTTGTGTCATAGATCAACAGGGATCATGCTGTACCTGCAGGGCTTCCATGAGACACTTTGCATGGATTTATCAACATTTCTCCATACAGGGGGGACAGCTATTCTTTGTACATTTCTACCCAGGGGCACACCTGATTGTTACTGTGGGTGTACATAGGATGAGGGTTTCACCTGACACTTATACACATTTGCTATGCCTGCACTGCTATGTACAGTACACCATTTCAGTCTGTACTGTTGCCTATCGTACTGGCTTGAGGCAGACTACTGTGCTACAGATCCTAGCGTCCAATGTCACGTATATTAGATTGCGACTTCATAGCCTACACAACCTACATCACACCGCCTCGCCTGATGTTCTCTGTCTGCATAGGCCTGTGGGGGAGGTTACCCATATGCCTCTTTAGGGGCATGATACAGCATTTCCTTCTGTTTGCATTAGTGTACAATTGTTCTGCTGTGTCTGTGCCACTGCAATGCTATCATGGCTTAGTGGTTCAGTACTGTGACTATAATGCACAGTATCCTGGCTTCGAGTCCTGTCACTGCTTTTTATTTTCATACTGGGCAGACCAGACTGCTTAAGGAACAGTAAAGCAAATATGAGCATGTTTACCTGACTTTGCTCAACTTTGCCCGACCTTGCCCAACATTGCTCAACATTGCCCGACGTTGTGCTAGTTAGCATAGTCAATTTTGTTTACATATAGTAATTATTGGTAAAAGCTGCTTAGCACTGCTTTATATTGATTAAAACATGGCGATCATGCCTCAGGTGGTGCTGCAGGGCTGCCTATGTCGGATGCATATACTACACTCCCTATACATGTTTGGAAACAGGTAGTGTCAAGTTAGGCATCCCTTTTATTTTATGTGTGAGTCAGAGAGAGGTATCATTTCCAGGGTTCCTACTGAACCAGTGTATGTGCTATGGGTTGTCTCTTTGCCAAGGCCAAGGCATACTGGTCACGCCTCTTTCTGCCTACTGGGGCAGGCTCAGGTTGTTCCTCCTCCGAGTCACGCTGTGCCTGTGCAGGCCTTGGCAATGGTGGGGGGCTGTTTGGCCCTGCCCCATGCTGTTCCTGCTGCAGTTGTTTTCGCAGGATCATATTGTGTAGCATGACACATACCATGACAATTTGGGTACATGTAGTTGGTGAGTACTGCAAGGTTCCACCAGATGTGTCTAGGCACCGGAACCGTGACTTGAGCATCCCGAACACATGCTCAATTACATTTTGTGTTTGCACGTGTGCCTCATTATGGAGTTCTTGTTCAGGTGTGTGTGCATTTCTGATGGGTGTCATCAGCCACGGCTCCAGTGCGTATCCAGCATCCCCCACTAGGTGACTGTCAGGGATGTCCCCATTGGCAAATGTCTGGTACAGCTGCATCAGATGTCAGATATGGGAATCGTGGTAGCTTCCCAGGCAGCCAGCACACACATTCAGTATTATGCCCTGGGCATCGCACACGACCTGGCAGTTGATGGAGTGGAAGCCCTTGCGGTTGATGTGGGCTCTACCCCGCTCACCAGCTGGTGCTTTGATGTGTATGTGCGTGCAGTCAATTGCACCCACTACCTCAGGGTATTCTGCTATTTTCTGGAAGAGACGCATATTGCTGGCCAATACCTCACGGGAATTGGGGAAATATACATGATCACTGACATGTGCTGACATGGCATTCAGGAACTAGTGCAGTACCCTGGATGCTGATGCCTGTGAAATCCCCATCATATCACCAGTTAGTCTCTGGAAGGTACCTGTTGCTAGTATTCTTAGGCCAACACATACCTTGGTTTCCACTGGGATGGGTTCCCCTCTGTTGGTTCTGTGTGTGAGGCGTGGCCTGCACAGCTCAACAATTTGCTGCAGGAGCTCTCTGTCCACTCTATAGCACTCCACTGTCTCCAGCTCATGTAGCCCCTGGTAGGTTACCCTGGGTCTGTACACTCTTCTCCGTCTCCTCACTGTGGATTGTTCAACAGCATTCACAATGGCACCACTCTCAGCATCTTGCCATGTTGCCTTATAATAGCAATGGCAGCTCCTAACATTTTTTTGTCTCAGTTAAGCTTTTTAAGTTTTCACTTCTCTTTGCAGACTGCAGTGTTGCAGTGTTTCTGAGAAAAACATGGGGGAATGTTGTTTGCAGAGTTTTAAGTGCTGGGCTGGGCTGGGCTAGTGTACTGCCTGTGTAATTGGCTGATTCTGATTGATTTCACCTGGCTGCTCTGCTAGTTCTCCTTGGTTAACTTCCTACTAGTACTTTTCCTTCCTTTTCCCTTTCTGTTTCCACAGGGGGCAGTGCCACACATACAAGCGCAAACACGCGCACAAGCGTGCACATGTGAGCACAGGCTTACACAGGCTTAGGCGAGTGCACATCTGTGCACACAGGCTTAGACAGCCTTACATAGGCTTACACGGGCGCACACAGGCTTGGATGGGTTTACAGGCATGCACACAGTGTAAGCAGCTTTGCAAGAAACTTTAGTGATAGCCACGGCGTACACCTTCAGTTTCTGGGTTTCAGTTTAGACAACTGTAGATACGCCTCTTTCAGTCCTAATAAACTCACAGCAAACACATGCCACTCTGCTCCAATAAGCTTACAGTCTTTGATACATACCCCCTCATGATGTCACCTATCTTCTACTCTGTTACTCCCCTAATCCTACTCTTACACTGTAGGGACATGGTTCACATGGCAGGGAAAATTGGGATTCACTATCCTTATGCTCATTTGCATAGGATTGCCTACTAATGCTTGGTTACATCTCTCAGACTGAGCTTCCCCCCTTAGCAACCACTGCTCAGTAGCCATGTTGTCTTCAGCCTGCCATTCACCTGCATGGCAGATGAATATTGTGAATAAAATGCCTATTTTTGGCTTTTATTTTTTTTCTAGTTTTTAGAGCTCCACATGTTTGCACTGTGCTACACTACGCTTAAACATCGGAGATCGGGGAAAAAAAATATTTTTTATTATTTTGCAAGTGATAAAAATGCCAATGGCTTTATATCTGGCCATTGGCATGCTTCCTCAACTGGATGCATCCTTTATTTGGAGCTGTCATAGCTCCGTTTTGCTATTTGCAGAACGGTACTCAATTACCAACTGAATACATTTCTGCAAATAACACTACTCTTACTCGGACAGGTTAGTGCTTCCTGGATCGCAAATTTACCACATTTGCATAGCTTTCAGCAGCAGATGAGGTAATTTGCATAACCTAACACTGTCCGTACAAGAGTAGTTTTAGGAGCTCTCATGCATGCCCCTGCCGGCTGTTCCTGGATCGCTCGGCAGACATATTGGCTGTCTGGAGTCATACTCTACTCTTAGACTCCGTGCAAGCCTTCGTGAATCTGGCCCATAGACTATCAAATCCAAAAAAATTATAAAAATACTATAAAAGTCATGGCCCAGGATTCATGAAGCTCAGCGCAAGGCCGGCGTTAGGCTTGCACCGACCATGCAGCGTGTAGATGGCGCAGTAGTGCCATATGCATATTAATGAAGGCGCGCTGCCGCCACAGCCACGTGCATAGGAAATGAGTGTGAGTGCATAGGGTGTGTCGAAGTGCCGTACGGAGGCGTGGAAAGGTCGACTGTCGACGTGCAACCTAAAATGCTTGAATATAACAATTTGCCTGCAATAGTAATCACACCTGTCAGTGTCCGTGGATACTGAAACGTATGCAAAGCATGCAAGACAGTTCTTGCGAACACAAAATTAAGAAGCAAACACAAATGCACGGTAGCAAATATCGAGTCTCCATCCCTCGAACAAATGACATTTAAAACTGTGTGCCCATATTCTAATGCAGTGTAGATAGTTATACCAAGTGGAAGTGAAACGCATCATGTTAGCACGCCGCCAATAGCTACATCTAGCCCAATGGTCAGGGTTGCCACCTGTCCCATATTGTGAGGGATAGTACACAGCTGGGCAGTTGTGTCCATACCAAAACCATTATAAATGTAAAATATCCAGCGACCGTATGACATAATTGTATCCCACATCGCATGTAATAGTCACATACAATAGGTATGTCCGTATGTAACATACCACATGTGACAAGAAATAGAATAAGCAAGAAAATGAAACAGAAGGAGCATATAAACTGCTACAACAATAAGCTAACATGTAGGCAGAAAACAAAAGTATTATCCGTAGTACTGACCGTGGGTATGTGTTGTCCTGTAAAATCTGATTTGTGTCCGGAATATATCCCATCCTGGACATATGAAAAGGTGGCAACCCTACCAATGGTCAGAGCATTCGGCCAAAATCTGCCCATATGTGGTCCAAGCCGTTCTTGTCAGGATGTGTCACAGTTGAACGGGTATTACCCGGGTGTACCAACTATGTCATGAAAGTTAAGTATGTGCATGTACCTATGTGCATGATGTACAGCATGTGGAAGGTGAAAAATGCAAGGGTAATCCACACAACCATACAGGTACCTGACATATGTAGTGTATGCAATGTGTTCAGTTGACCGTGTCATGGGTCATCAACCAAAGAAGGGATGGATGGAGTGTCAGGAATATGTGTGTGGGGGGGATGGGTAATGGTATAATCCACAAAGGCTAGACTGTGTTGGATGCACAATAGGTGAACTGGAGGTATATGAGGGAGCAGCGGGTGAATCAGAAAGAAACACAAGGAACAAGTATACACATCTGCAATACAACCTGACAGGCCATACTGTAGAACACAATCACACAAACATATGAATATTAAAATGTGCAATACACATGTACAAAAACGTCACCGGCACATACCCACAGAATGGTCTGGATGGAACTGGCCCATCCAAATGCAACACACCTGGATGCATAATTGAATACCCATCATCCCCTCCACAGCACACAGCCCGCCCCCATACCTGAACGTCCACCAAATCCAGCCATACTCGGGCTACTAGCTTGGCGCAGCCATATCTGCACATAGTGACCACTACTCATATGTAGTAGGCAGTGTCACCCTAGTCAGTGTCAGGATTGAAAACTATGTATCCCTTGCATGTAAAACCCTAACACATTTTTGTAAATCCAAAAGAATGGACGGTATTGGTCTTGTTCAATTTTTGGATATCCCTCATGGGATAAGTAACCTGTGTAAACATCAGACTTGGTATCATGACACGATGTCCAGTCCTGTAGACATCTGGACACAAGTTGAATGTGCAGTAGTGGTGCACGAGATTGTTCAACCCTAGACGGTCATGCAGAACCTACTACCCAGGATCAAACACCTGCCCATGACGCACGTCTCCCCATATGAATAATCAAGAGAATATATTGTACACATTCGCATTGTGGCACTTGGAAATAGGGTGATTAAGGCGCTGATGTAAACAGGGTACCTCCTGACCTACTGTGTGAGGGACAGTCACTGTTTGGGTAGGTGTGTCCTGACCAACAATGATACAATAGCAAATGTCCTGTGATTGTAGGAAATAACTATGTACCATACTTCATGTAACAGTTGCCTAAAGCAGTCATGTCTGGATATAAAATACGTACTTCATACAAGAAACAGAATAAGCAACTATAGTACTAAAGGAATAGGCTCTCAGCTAGGAAAATATTGAATGTTCTAAACCCTGCACTGACCATGGGTATGTGTTGGCCTAAACAATCTGGTGTCTCCAGAATATATCCCATCCTGTACATATGAAAATGTGGCAACCCTACCAATGGTCAGAACATTCGCACAATAACTGCCCAGCCTCTTAATCACTCACAAAGCCAGTGACCTATGGAGGAAAGGTGTTGAATGAGAATGACTAATGACAATAATTAAGAGTAATAGATGCTTTTAACTGCAGAAAATAAGTAGTAATACATATGTCTCCGAATTTGTCAACACGTTTCAAGTTAATAGTACTAATATTGTAGAAGTGTCCGTGATTATCCCTGATTTGTCATTGCCTTGTCCCTGTCACTGTTGAAATTAGTCCCTGAGTGTCACAGAGGTCCATACACATATGTACACCAACCAACTGTCACATTTGTTGAGAGTACTATTGCATACCTGTAGTGAATACATAAGTGATGTCCAGAATAATATTCATCGTGTATATGAATTAATTAAATAGTCAAATGTGAAGGGAAACACCAGTGGAAACACCCCTCACCCTGTATTATGTATTGGAACCACCCCCCCACCCTATATTATGTAGTGCCAACCTAATAACGTGGTCAGAGGTGTCCAAACCCCTGCGTCTGTAAACACAGGTAGAATGTTAAAATCAGGACCAACTCTGTCCATGTGCTACGTCTGACATTTGAACAGGTACAGAGCAGTTCCAGTCACCAGCTGGACAAGCCTAAACCCAGACCAGCACATGAACACCCTGACAATCAAACACACGTATGTGCCAGGACTATAAGCATTGGAGTTCTGAATATCCTTGGAGTGAGTAAACATGCAGCATGGGTCCAGAGCGGTAGGGAATAGGGAATGTCACATGTGTAGTACTGCGCTTTTCCCAGCAGGAGAATGGATGCCTGCTGTGTAAGTGAAGCGGTGAGGCATATGTTAGGGTAGCTATGAACCATGGGTATACATATAAATGAGGCAGAACACCAATAGTGTAGTGGTTAGAGCATCTGCCTAATGTAAAGGCATTCCCTGTTCAAGTACGACTATAGCACATATCATTTTTTGTGTAATGAATGCTCTGTGCTGTAAAGCCAACATTTAAACATGTAAAGGTGAACGTGTGTTTCACATGGGGTCGTTAACCGGATTCCATCAATCAAAGTGGTACTGTCATAATGAATAAGGCACATGTAAGCACAAAGAAGTGGCAGTAAACATATGTAACTCACAATAAGGAGATGCAAGTGCGCCTGCGCGGGTGTAAGCAGCTTCCAGCATAGAAAATGTATGTTATTTTGTACAGATGTAACTTTATATATATATATATGTATATATATATATATATATATATATATATATATATATATATATATATATATATAGATATGTGTGTATAGATAAATATCCACAGACATAAAAGAAATATGCAGTTTTATATATATATATATATATATATATATATATATATATATATATATATATAAAATGAATGCCGAAAGACGAAAGCATACACAAGGGTTGTGAAGGGAATCTAGAGCAACTAAGGTATTATATAGTGCTTGCAGCGTATGTCAGATAAGGCTGCACAAGAGTGAGTAGAGCACCGCTATTCACACCAGAGGCAGGGTTATACCAGTGGCCATAATATCGTTGAAGTGCTACATCAACATTACACACAGACGGAATGTAGTTCATGTTGTGACCACCTACACTTGTAACCCACAAAATGTTCATAATCCATAACACCAGGAAAGGCACGTATGTGCAAATATAAATGGAGGGAGACCCTGTGAATACACGAGGCGGTACAAAATGTGTGTAGGGCCCCTAATGCTCTGGAGAGGGCAATGTGTAAAGGTGTGTCATGGCTGCGATATCAGGTGGATAATGGCTGTTACGCGTGGAAACTCAACACGGGTGGGCTGGAGAATCTATGGCTATGCGATTATGAACACAGGAGTGCCAGGGTTGGTTGTGCCGGTTGCAATGGAGCGGCCCGTGTAGGTCAGCTAGTACGTAGGTGCGATTCCCAGCTAGAGCGTCTTCTGCGTGGAGACATGCGTGAATAGGCGTACCTTCATTGAAGGTTGTGCGTCAGGGCTGGCATCTCGGCATGTAAAACCCAACTGCCAATCATTAGCGGACCGGAGTTCTGCTGTGGCGACCCCTAACTGGGAAAAGCTGAAAGACACAACAACATGCAGACATCAATATGTTGACGTACATTCTCTGTAACACATGCACACCATTTAGTAACATAAATAATATGAATGTGCACAGAAACAAATACAGTAGCAGGAATAATAGGCTGTGCAGATGAGAAATAGGTCAAATGACACTATCACATCAAACTTATCAGCGGTACTCCATACATGAACAAAGTGCAACATCTGTCCGCTGTATAACGTGCTGTATACTAATTACAAGTTAACTGGAGTGAAGTGTGGGTGTCATAATGACTAAGGCAATAGTATGCTGTTGAAGCAGAGATAAAACCCAATACGCATGTGTAAGTGTGTATGTCCAGGAAATGTATTGGTTAATGGACACACAGATGTATATATATACATATATATATATATATATATATATATATATATATATATATATATATATATATATATATATATATATATATATATATATATATACGCACACACACACACACACACACACACACACACACACACACACACACACACACACACACACACACACACAAAAAATATATATATATATATATATATATATATATATATATATATATATATATATATATATATATATAGATATATATATATATATATATATACCCATACAACAGTAATTGATATATACACATATACACACAAAACAAATATATATGTCATTGTAGATATACACATGTACATAACAAGGTTACTTTACAGCAATTACGGGTAACATATGTTCAGACCGGACATATGTTACTGGGAGGTCCAATAAGCAAACGTTTACCTCCCACACCGCCCAGCTAGGCTGGGCAGACATACAGACAGGCAATAAAGATAAATACACTGTTGCTTTCCAAACCACCGGCAGGAAACTACCAGTGGGAGAGATCTTCAAGGTCTACACTTTAAACATGGATAACGGGGTCTCTTGCGGGACACCAGAAATTCACTTTACATGTGAACCCTTGGTTATTGATGCGAGCAGGATGTAGGTGTACATGGAACAGTAGGTTGTGCAAGTGTAATAAAACATGGGTTGACAAAACATACAACATGTGTCCCAAGATGGGGAGAGTGGGCAATGTGTAGGGGTGTGCTCATACCCCAGCTGTGCTCACAGTAAATATTTGTCATGATTGCTGTAGAGGGGTGTCAGATAGATGAATCATGGGTATGCAATAATGGGCCTAAGTATGCAGGTGCTGGTTGGCAGAGATGTAGTAGGCCCACCCAGTGGAAGTAATTAATATTCCTATGTGGGCATAGCAGACGCCTATACCTCCCAAACCTGAAGAGCACATCTACTGGATAGTCTGTAAACCATTGGGGGAACACATAGGGGCTATATCAGTGCCGTGTACCTGATTAGCATGGACGTCCATATTTATGAATCAGAATGTAACAAAGTCCAAATAAACACTTCCAGAACTAGTGAAATTAGGTGGACAGGTGGCGGAATACAGGTAATGACTGATGACAACATGTATGAGTCATAAACAGCATGTACCTTGACAAACGTGAATGAATACATATGCCCTGTGACTGTCAATGTGTCTGGTTAATAGAACCAATCATCTAAATGTGTCCCTCAGGGTGTTATGCAGTGTCCCTGATACAGTGTTCAATCTCCCCCATTGGTATGTGAGGTCGGCTAGTGACAGAAAACGCATATTCCGCTGACCACCTTAGGTAGATGATAGCATAATAGATTTGGATTACCACCTGTTCACCTTTGTGAGGGACACACCACTCTGGGCAGTTGTGTCCTGCAAAATGAATGTTACGGCACATGGCCTGTGATTTCGGGAAAGGAGGTCATATATTGTGTGTAGTGGTGTCATAAGATAATTTTGTTGTATCAGAAACAGCTACATGTTATAGGAAACAGTATTAGCAACTATAATGCTACAAGAATAACCTTAACGTATGCAAACCAGTGAAGCAGTCAGTTTACTACTGGCTGTGGGTATGTGTTGCCTTGCCAAATGTGATAGCTCTACATATAGGTCCTATAGGGCTGCCACCATTCCAAATGGCCAAAGTGGGACCTGCTCTGTAGAAATGTCAGACGTACCAGTACAGAACATACCTACAGCCATGCATAGTACAGAAATATACATATTAGCACAAATCAAAGCTTAGTCTAGCAGCAGTCAAGTTGCTTATGCTACTTCACATAACATATCAGCGTGTCAGGTATACAAGAACCGTTACATGCAACTATTACAGACACGTAGAATATAAGAATGTCCTCTAATCAGGACAGTTGCAATGGCTAGAGTATTTTCGCATGACACATATGCCTAACGAGGGACTGTCCCATGCAAAGTGGGAAAGGTGTTACTCCTAGAGTCTCCCGTCGTCCAAATTAAAAGGTGGAAAACACACAATAGGTATGCGGTAGCATGACCCGACAGAGAGCTGCGTTTCCCAAATAACATTTACATGTCAACATTGCAGAGTATCAGTTCCCATGTATCAGCCAGATGGGAGCAGATTGTATGAGGAACATGCATATAATATGATTATGTCACTGGACAGGCCACCGAGTCCGTACAGTCGAACGCCTGCCGTCGCCTAATGGTTAGACATACCTGATACTGTAATCATGTAGTCCGATGTAATAGGCATCACAAGGGATCGCGCCCATCCAGCGTGAGTGACAAATGTAAGCACAAATGTCGGTGCACGTGCAAGTGAGTGAGCGAGCAGGTGTAAGCGTGTTTGTCTACCTGTATGCCAGTAGTGCACTGTTAAAGAAATGTGGAGTCTAAATGAGTACAAGGAGCTGCAACCAAAAGTCAGCAGTGCTTAACACTGTGCAAACCCATGCACAACCGCTCCCACCTGCTGGAATGTGCCTTACCCACTCTGTATCCAAAGGCGTTGTTCTGGTCGCAAACAAAGAACCGTCCTTTGCACATGTTGGTAGCAATACCCTGCGCACACAGCTCATGTGAATTATCAATACACCATGGCATATGTACAGACAATAGACAGTACCACACACATACCATACAGCACAGTCATCCAACAGTATAGCAATGTACTGGCAGATATGTCTGGACCACTGGTGTTTGCAGACCTGGCTGTCCTGTGTTTCAGTGTGTGAGCATGCCCAGTATGACTGTTACGCATGTTGTCGACTGACATTACCATCATGCCTTCATGTGTTTGAGCATGCCAAGTATGGTCAACTGGATCGCATGTGTCACATGTCTAGATAGTCAGTACTGTGGTGCCGACCCCTGCATTGTACACCGACAGGTGGCATGCTGTGTCTGCAGGGTAGCTAACGGTCATGTGGCATTGACAGTTGCTACATTTCTGCACAGTGTGGGGGGACATCCAACTGTATCCACAGTCCTACACAGCACTGGGGGTGGCGCACATGACTCTCACATGTGTACGTTGGAAGGGGGGCAGAGCTGACAGTTGTACACATTTGCCACTAATGTACTGGTATGCCAGGTACTCCATTTCAGTGTGTGGACCTACCTACATTGCTGGTTGGAGGCATACCAGTGTACATCAGATCCTAGCTTTAATTACCAGCATAGTGGTGTCGGACGTCCTAGCCTTCACAACCTACATCCAACTGCCTGGCCTGCTGTAGTCTGTGTGTGTGTCTGTGGGGGTTGGGGTCATTCATTGGGCATATCCAGAGGCCATTTTATAGCATTTGTCTGTATTGGTCTACACCTGTCCAGCTGTATGAGACTTGTGTGGGCTGTATGGACACACATGATGTTCAGCCCATAACCTGCAGTGGGTTAGGACACCCTGTGTACTACTGGCTACTATTGTGACCCTGGTATGTGCTACAGATGTCATGGTGCCACTATGGACGTGTAGTGTCTGTTGCCCTAACAGTCGGCCACCAAATTCCCTTGTATGCTCACATCCATACCATAGCAACAGGTAAATACATATTCTAATACAACTGCCAAATGGTAGGTCGATTGACTTACCTTGGGGGTGTTCCAGACCAGAGGACGGTGCTGGAGGGCTGCCTATGTTGGATGCACACAGTGCACTTCCTATACATGACTGAGCACAGGTAGTGTCATGTTTGGCATCCATTGTACTGTCTGTGCGAGTCAGAGAGGGTGAAATCCCTGGGTACCTACTGTGTCAGTGCATATGCCATGTGTTGCCTCTTTGCCAAGGGCAGGTCATACTGTGCACTGCCCTTTCGCCTACTGGGCCCAGCTCAGGTAGTTCCTCCTCCAAGTCACACTGTGCCTGTATAGGCCTTGGCATTGGTGGGGGGCTGTGTGGCCTTGCCCCATGCTGTTCCTGCTGCAACTGTTACCGCAAGATCAGATTGTGTAGCATAGCATATAGCATAACAATTTGGGTGCATGTAGCTGGTGAATACTGCAGGGCTCCACCGGATGTGTCCAGACACCAGAACCATGACCTGAGCATCCCAAACACATGCTCAATTATATGTCTTGCCTGTGCATCTCCCTCATTATGGTGTGGTTGTTCAGGTGTGTGTGCATTGCTGATGGGTGGCATCAGTCACGACTCCAGTGGTTACCCAGCATCCCCCACTAGGAGACTGTAGGGGATGTCCATATTGGCAAAGATGTGCTACAGCTGCGTTAGATGCCATATATCGGAATCGTCATAGCTTCCAGGGCAGACAGCACACACATTCAGTTTAATGCCCTGGCCATTGCATATGGCCTAGCTGTTGGAGGGTATGCCCCTGCAGTTAATGTAGGCCCTACCCCGCTCACCGGGTGGTGCTTTGATGCATACATGCATGCAGGCTATAGCACCCAGTACCCCAGGGTAGTCAGCCATGTGGTGGAAGAGATGCATATTGCTGATCTACAAATCATGTGTGTTGAGGACATGTATGTGCTCACTAGCATGTGGTGACATGGCATCTGTGAACTGGTGCAATACTCTGGATGCAGATGCCTGTGAGATCCCCATGATATCCCCATTTGTGCTTTGGGAGGTACCTGTGGCTAGTATACCTAGGCCAACACATACCATGGTATCCACTGTGATGGGTTTCCCTCGACCTGTTCGATGTGTCAGGTGTGGCCAGCACAGCTCAACAAGCTGCTGTAGGAGGTCTCTGTCCACCCCATAGCACTCCACTATCACTAGCTCATGTAGCCCCTGGTAAGTTACCTTGGGTCTGTAAAGTCTTATGTCACCTCACTAAGGGTTGTTCAGCAGCATATACATCCTCACCACCCTCAGTCTCCTGCACATGTTGGTCTATGTTGCCTGCTGCAGCCCTTCTCATTTGGTTGGACTGTGTTGAGAAATGTCCCAGCATGTATACACCAGTGGTGTAGAGTGTGGAAGAAACCTGTGTGTATGGTGCTTGCTCACATTACTGTAGTGCTCTGGAGTGGGCTGGTCATGTAATCTGCTGATTGTGCTGATCATCACCTGTTTGTGCAGCCTGTTCACCTTGACTACTCCACTACTGCTGTTGTCCCTCCCAATTTCACCAGGCAGGTATAGATACACCCCTAGCTTAGGCGTGCTAAGGCAGGAGCAATCCCGAGGCACAGGTCTCCAATGTACGTACAGTATGCCTGACCCCCCTCCCATGCTTTCACCTATATTCGAGCCCTGCACCCAGCTATCTACACACATACACTCCTGGGATCTGCATCACACCCTGGGGATAAACGGGATTCACTATTGTCAACCTCATCTGCATAGTATAGTCTTCTAATGCATAGTTATATGACTCATACTGACCCACCAAATAAATAACCACTGCTTACTGTCACTCAGATCCGTACACAACTGGTTAAAGGTGCCTTACTATCACCGTATTCAATGTCCCTTGGTCTTCCCAACAACAAAATAACCAGTGTCTACACGACTAGAACCCGGGACCCTGCACACCACAGAAGATGTGCTTTGCCACTACACCATGGCAGATATACTTACAGCCAAGGTGATCACGTACAGATCATCCAGCACAAACATTCACTAGTGCTAATGTCCACATACATATATGTATATATCTATGACTATCTATCTAAATCTACATATATTATATATATTATATATATACATATATATATATATATATATATATATATATATATATATATATATATATACATACATACATAGATACACACACATATACATATACACACACATACGTAGATATTGCATTTATATCACAACAGCGGACCACATGACACCAAAGCATTAGACATAAATGAAAAGGAAACCACATGTGCCACCTGCATTATGTAGTGGTGTTACTATCAAGGCAAGTGTGTTTCGTTGTGTCACATGGGTCAGACTGTATAAAGGGTAAGAGTAGGGCTGCTGACATTTACTCACCAGACCTATTGGAGAATGTATGTGTTGACAACCCAGTGTCTTGGGCGATTATGAGATCTGTGGACACTATATAGGAAAGCAACAAAACACACTCAACACATCCTGAAGCTAACCACCCACAGATACCAACACATAGGGGATAGCTGCCAAACACACACACCTGTCATACCTTGGAATTGAGCATCTACCTGTCTATTCTACCGCACTACAGCATTACGCAGAACAGAATGGGCTACCGATATTACTGGATCACAGCACTCCCAGAGGCATACTTCTAGGTGGGTGACATCATCAGCAAAGGCAAAGATGCCGATAGGGATTGTATGGAGAGTGAGCTGTCTAAAAGCATTATTCTGTCCCCAGGCAGCTGGGGACACACACACGGCAGGGCTGGGATTAGAACATAGGCCTGAATACCTTATCACACTACAGCATTACGCAGTTACAGAATGCACTACTGAGATTACTGGATCACAGCACTCCCAGAGGCATACTTCTAGGTGGGTGACATCATCAGCAAAGGCAAAGATGCCAATAGGGATTGTATGGAGAGTGAGCTGTCTAAAAGCATTACTCTGTCCCCAGACAGCTGGAAACACACACACACGGCAGGGCTGGGATTAGAACATAGACCTGACTACCTTATCACACTACAGCATTACACAGTTACAGAACGCACTACCGAGATTACGGGATCACAGCACTCCCAGAGGCATACTTCTAGGTTGGTGACATTATCAGCAAAGGCAAAGACGCCGATAGGGATTGTATGGAGTGTGATCAATCTAAAAGCATATTAGTGTCCCAAGGCAGACGGAGACGAACACATGGCAGTGGTGTGAGCAGGACAACTGGCTATCTACGGAGTACTATTACAACACTACATAGATACGAGATGCGCCACAGACAGTACACCTTTCAAGACAGTCAATATGACCTTCTAGGAATGCAGACATCGACATGGATGCTGGCAGTTACAGTGTACATACCTGTGAACCAGTGTGTTAAATGTAGGAATCCATCCTGAAGTGGGGTATTGCCATCTGTTGCTTGGATGACCACTATCGCTATACAGGATAACAATGGTCATGCCCATACACAGAGGCACACAACCGACACAAGGTGTCACTGGGCATGCACACACACTTAGTACATTCCTATGAGTCCATCTACACAACGGCGTACTGGGCATGTTCACACACTTAGTAGCGAAGGGCTGTCTTGTATGTACACAGATTCTAAACAGGGCTGTCTTGTATGCACACAGATTCTAAACAGGGAAGGGCACAGTGTGTCGATAGTCATCATTGTTAGCATGAACGCTGTACAACATATGTCTGACACTGGTCTTCTACACAACGTCTGCTGCTGTCCATCCACTTAGCTGTACCAATCTAAACCTCGCACACTAATACCACCCGTGGTGTTGTCCTGGCAGGAGTGGGTACTTCGCACATGTAGTACCATACATAGATGAAGAACCTGAGACCAGGTAAACACCATGACACCTACAGGACAACTGCATTGTATGTGTATGCTAAATAGTGCTAGATGTGTAGCGTTCGTAATCATAGCTGCCAATCTAGATCCAACAATGGGGAATACTGACATCTGTGCAGTGAGGAACACCTGGCATAAGGCTCAGTTGTGCACAATAGCACTACCACTGTATACTTCAGATACAGACATGTGGGCCATAAGACCGTTACGGACCGCTCCAGGTGTTAGTCTCCCCACGTATATGAAGGCCACTCACATGTACTGACCAGTACACTCTCAAAAGCCATCACAGATGTGTCAGGTGCAGATCACAGTGGTAAATGCTGCACTGCAGTATGTAGCCCTAACACATCACCGTATCCTAGGACCAGCAACACACATCCATACATTAGTACAACACCATGTTACTCATTACCAGTGGACTGTACCTAGCTCTACAGCAACTGTGCAGACTACCCATGTACTGACAGGGTTCCATCATGTGTTTTGCAATGCACTGATACCACTATTCATAACCAGGTCGGCTGTACACATAACAGGGCCCCTGGGTCTTATACAGCTGTAACAGATAACTGTTGCTGTACACCAGGCAACACACCCATGTTTGGATGTGACATACATGTAACCGCTGTGGATATGTACATGCTCCACACACACACAACATATATGTACATAACATAGCTAATGCTGTCCTTCATGCAGACACGTGGCTACAGCGATTACATGCATGCACATGGAAGGTAGGTCCATGGCTGTTGAATGCTAACAGTACATAAGGTAGCAATGTTGACTGAGTTAACATTCCCTCTGTACTGGTTACCTATGACAACTATCATATCATACAACAGTCCATGTGTCATGTATGTCACACATGTTCACCAATTGCAATGCATACAAACATGGCTAAATGACAGGAATGTAGGACCTATACACATGTACATGTAGTGGTGTGCATTCAGCTACCATGCATGAGCAGTAGCTGATGTTTGCAGTTCATCTGTGTCCTACTACAACATGCAGTTGCAATGCAGTCCCATCATTGACACCTGTATATGGTGGAATACTGACAGTACGACAAGATGTACATCAGGTATGGATGGATGTGTGTACATAAAGGGGTGGGCCACCTTTGCAGATGGATGTTTGCTGAAGACAGCTCACAGGTGTGTCACAAGCCATCCTACCATAACATGTGCAAACAGTAAGCTATGTTTCTGGTAATTGAATTTGAAGATATACAACCTACACAGCAGTCAGGGTGTCACTGATTGTAAATCAGTTGACACCTGTAACACTTAAGTCCTCCCGTGTGCATATAGCAGCACAATTGCCGAAGGTAGCATCGGTACACATTGTAATCTGGGCAATACTGCTGCATGTCTGTCAGACGTATCAGAAGATAGCAGGTTTTGATTCACAGTACTGCCATGTGTGTTTGCTTGTGTGACCATATATGCCACGTATGGTGGGGAATACATCCCAATTGTTACACACCCCTGTACACTGTTGTAGAGATCTGGACATACTGCAGTGTAGAAAGCAAGACAGGCAGGGGTGGTGTGTGTATCACACACATGTTAGCTATCTGTATGTGCATGACATGTGTGGACATCAGTGTGTGTATGTGTATGTATGTATGGCTGTCTGGTGCATGGAGTGAAGATGTATGCTACCATTGAGAACAGATAGGGCCCCTAACCCCTCAAGGTGATGCAATCTACTACATTGTTGATGCCATCAGTTTTAGGCGTTACTGACTACCTGTACATGTTCATTCTCTGTGTCGCGTCATGTGGGTGCACAGTACTGTAATGGCGATTACAACATAGGCAGGGATCCTCACCTCACCAATATCAAGTGTGTGTTATAGTGTCGTTGACCCCGTGAGTGTGGGCGTGTTACTGTGTGTGTCTGTGTATGTCTGTGTGTGTTCACATCCTGTAATGTGACAGTGTTTTACTGCTACACAGTGAGTCCTCATGCTATCAACTGGCCCCTACCCTTGACATCAGCTAGACCACTGTGTAAACCCCCCGCACCATGTAGCTGTACCTGTGATGTCACCTGGTATGGATGTCACATCTCTAGCCACTGTAGCCTAGTACACAGCTCACATGCTCCTGGATCAGTAGGTGTGTAGAGATCTATGGAATGTCAGCCTTTCTACCAGTGAGGTTGAGGCTACGTAGAGCATGCTGGTATTGCCATCCATGCCTGTGAGTACTCCACATTTACACATGTGAAACTGCAAACACTGGTACTTAATGGCACATGCAATTAGACATTAAGGAGGGAAGCAGGGCATCATTACCAACATGCTGTTACTGTTGTTACCAAGACACATACTGTGAACATAAAACAATGCATTCTAACTGCAAACACTGTTATGTAATGGCACATGCAATCAGACCTTAAGGAGGGATGCAGGGCATCATTACCAACATGTTGTTACTCTTGTTACCAAGACACATACTGTGAACATAAAACAATGCATTCTAATCCTGTACTACATGGTATGTCTGCTGCATGCCAACAGTACACAACAATTGTAATATACACCTATCTCACTATTCTGTTCACCCTGTGCATCAGACCATATGAGCATGTCCCTGCACCGATGGTGTGGATGACAGGGATGCGGCACAGGCATCATCATATGCACAGGGTGATAATGTTTGCCAGGGGCCTAGGCTGCACCAGTGGATGACATCATGTGTGTGGGTTAGGGCCTGTGATCTACTTAGATATGTGTGGTTATTATGCATGTGGGTGTTGGTGCCCTACAGATGTTTCTGGTGTGTGCGTGTATGTGTGCACACAGTTTTGCCATGTATCTGGCCTACACAGGGGTATTATTGACAGCTCCAGATTGTACAGACCAGGATGTACAGCTCACTGTGTCTGGCCAAGGCCACATGACCTGTGCCTGCCAGGGGTTGCAGGGGCACTACCAGACAAAGGTACAGATTGGGTACTGTCCGATGACACATGTCCACTGGAACCGTGTCCCCACTGGGACCATCCAGGGCCACATCCACGTGGCCTGCTGTGTCCTGGTGTGGACAGCGCAGCACCAGCTGCACTGCTGCTGCTACCGGCACTATGGGAGCAGGCATGTGAGGTAGCTCGTTCGCGTAGACCTGCACCAGGTGGTGTAGCTGGCCTACGTCCACGTGGCCTATGCCTCCCTCCTACCAGATGTTCCAGCAAAGACAGCTCACGTTCACGGATTGCCATGCCACGGTCAAGGATTCCAACCATGTCACCCAATCGCCTGTCCAAAACATCAGCAATCTGCTGTTGAGCATTTGCCAATGCTTGGATGTTTTCGTTTAAAGAACAGATAGCAGCCCTCTGAAGCATCTGCCCTTCTCTGTTCTGCCATTCAGCATGTGCCTGTGCCACCATTACAGTCTGAAACATGTGTCTGGTGACACCAGCTGCTGCAGTCTGTTGTGCAGGTGCATGTCAGCCAGAGGTCCTCCTACGAGCAGCACTGGCCATATGCTTGTATGGTACATCTGCAGTCATTTCACTGACACCATGGTGTGAAGACACACCTTCCGTAGCCACCACACGTTCCTGTTCCAAGCTAACACACATTAACTGTCCTTTTTCTATGGCCACTGGTGATGGGATATGTGTTGGCATGAGAACTGTGTGTGGGGAAGAGGGGGATATAGGTGGGATGGCAACCAAAGGCACAGATTCATCCCCTGACAGCCCTGCCTGTACCTCAAGCATATGTTCATCACTGCTAGAGTCTGTGGGGTCACTAACATCAGATGGACTGCAAGAGGGCAATGCACCTACATCACCTGTGAAGGCAAACAACGACTCTACATTACAATAGAGACAGACACACACACAGACACACACACAGACACACACAGACAACCATGCACACACACAGACAACCATGCACACACACAGACACACACAGACAACCATGCATGTGATATGACAGAAGGCATGCAGCATGCATGTGATACAGCAGATGGCATGCATCTCAGACATTAATAGTGTTAGTTAGATTACATCCCTGGGTTGCACACAACAGCAAGCATGTGTCATAGCAGAAGCCATGCATTTCACACAATCATGGTAGTAAGCATGCATCCCTGTGATACACCATGTGGACCAGCACAGGTTAACAGTACACATGGCTGATGTGAGGCATATGTCCTTGACATTAACATGTAGTATGACATGTAATCTGCTGATGTGTGCAGTGACATGCATACATGTTTGACACAATGGTGTCCTGACACATGTACAGCAGTGTAATGGTGTCACATTGCAGTGTTGTCTGTATGCCCTACAGATAGAATGCACTTTTAGCAGATGTGTATGACCACTAAGGGTGATATGAGGCGTCTATATTGCTATACAGTGTGAAGTACAGACACAGTGCCATTGCATGGAATTATGAGGCGTCTATATTGCTATACAGTGTGGAATACACATACAGTGCATAGCCATGACTGCGTGCATACACAATACATACATACTGTGGATTGTGACCCACGTCGCTGACGTGTATACACACTAAACCATGCTGTGTCATGTGTGACAGGTCACTGGAAGACATACTGATGACACCCCTGCACAACTGCTAACATTTCTTAGCTGCCTGGCAACCATGTCCACACATGGCAGACTGGTCAATACACCATGTTCCACATGACATTTATGTACCACACACACGAGGTGCATGGCTGACAGTGCTGTCCAACAGCAGCAAGGGAAATGTACAGTATCTCTGGCCTGATGTGGTGTATGTGTATGTATGTGGAAGCTGTACAGGTGACTACTTTCATGCTGTGACACAGTCATGATGTGCAACACATCGTATGTGGTCGAATTAAGTGACACCTCCACAAGCTGTGCACAGGCTGTTAGGATGTCCAGTGTTCCACATCTACTATATAACCATTCAACAAAGGCTATAGTTGGACCATGTGTAGACAGTGTGCAACAGGGTGTACACACACACACACATCACATCTACCATGTGTTACCACATGTTTCTGGCCATCCTCCATGGCCATGTGTGAACATGTGTTGGCCAGATGTGTGATGGCCGTCTATGTCACATGTCTGTGTTGTCCCATATGACATACACCCATAGATGTCAGATACTCCAGTGTCCACAGGGTTATACAGACAAAGGGTTGTATGTTTGGTATGTGGGGTATGTTTTATGGGATAGTGTGACAATGTTGCAGCCGGACCACTACATGTCTGGGACATGTCAGATGGCACATCACAATGTCTGCACTCATTGCAGGGGCACATTCCACAATGGTGAATCATGTGGGCTGCCCAAATCCCAGCTCACTGTGTAGTACTGTTTGCATACCCCACATGTGTTGTTCTGATGTATAGTACATATTCCTACATTGAACAATGCCTCCACCGTTGTATGCACAGCTGTCCACACATCTAGCAATGACAGTTACTGTGGTTTCATGTTGGTGTTTCATTTGGTTTGTATATATTGCACATGGGTAGCCAGTGTGATTGATGAAAGCTGTGACTTGTATATCGTGACTGGACCATACATTATGTGCATTATGTGTACATGTGTTAACTGGCCACATGGCAAATAGATCTGTGCATTCACATGCCTGATACTGATAACTGTCTCACCTGCAATGAACTGCTGTCTCTGCGGCACGCCAGAGGTACCTGTATAGGGGTGACACAGCAGTTTGATCATTATCCATGACTGTATGACAGCTACAGGGTGCACTTTGCATGTTAACACATTCGCCAGTACAATAGCATATACTATGGAGTATGCACATGTGTGCATACACAGGGTAGCATACTATAGTATGCGGCGTGTGTGTAAACATACCTTGCATATGATGTTACATTACATAGTGTACAGTGACACATGTGACTAAATGGGATATAATATTTATATGTGCAGTAGTGACTTACCAGGCAACTCCAGGCTCTGTGGTTGGGAAACACCCACCTCCACAATGGCAGCTAGAGTTTGTGGATGCTGTTCTGATGGATTCCCCAAGCTGGCCAGTAGCTCATCGGTAGGTGTGAGTGGGGGATGGGTTGGTGGCCCACCACCTGTTCTACCTTGTTCCCTGGTGATTGCATTGGCACACTGTTTCCCATGTCGGATCAGGTCCGTGCAGTGTCCGCACACCTGCTGGTAGGTGCGGTTATGGCCACCCACATCATTAACCCTCCTGCGAAGTTCCTGCCACAGGTCATCACGCTGCTGGGCATGCTGTGGCACATGGCTGAACAGTACCTCATAGTTATCCTGGAGGTATGGTATGAGGGCATCATCTTCCAAGTGGCTATATGCCAGCAGTCGTGATTGAGGCATTATCTGTAAGACATAATGATGGAAACAGGTCACAGCATCTCAGAGATGCACAGAGATACAGATGCACATTCATGTGTATTACATTTAGTACTTATGAACAGTTGTCTTTGCAAATCGTCATGACACTGACATGACTGACATGTTCATTTCACACACATGTAACACCCGATGGGGATTGGATATTTTCACCATATACATGTGTCACCTCATTACATTGCTCATACTCCATGTGAATGCTGTCTTGATGTGGGCATGTCTGTTTGCCTGTACTGGTGTTCTTACCTATCAGCATATGCCTGGATGTGTGCACATTAATGCTGTTGACCTTGATGCTGTGTATATGTCACATATCATCACATACACTGCCTTCATGGACATGGGTAGTGACAATGCAGACATGCACATGGAAACCTTTACATGCATGTGTTTTGCCATATACATCTACACGGCACTCTACAGCAGTTCAACATCCTGCCACGTATCGCCTGTGTTGCACATGTGATACACATGGGACAATGGCTAGCCGGATGGTATTCGCAGGGATGGTTATCAACTATAGCATGTATGGCCAAGATCATGTAGTAGTGTGTATGCCCTGGGCCATGTATGGGCATAGGATGTAAGGTTTTCTAGCTGTATCCGACAGCCATGTTCCCGCTGACAGGTGAATCAGTGCCACATTACTGATCCAGACAGTTATTGATACGTCTACCATGCGGTCATCGCACCATGTATGACAGAGATGACATGTGCAGCTTTGCTGGACAGGGTTGCATGGTATGGCAGGAGTATGTCACATGTAAGGCACAGGGATCTGTCCAACATGTGGCAACCCATGTACTAGGAAGGTGGCTGTCCATGACATATGTCTTTCAGATCAAGATATGTACGTGTAGCATGTCCAACATCACAGTGTTGCACATGTCTTTATGCAGGGTAGGCAGCATGCTGCATAGTGGAGATGAGGATTGTGAAGGCTGGTGTCACCCATCCAAGCATGGCCAGTACCCCTTAAAGGTGATATGTGATCCGATATTGGTCACTTGAGTGCTGAGTATGGCTGTCCAATGATCTCGATGCTCATGGATGGCACCCTGTCATGACTTGGGTTGCCTGTTATGATTACCTAATAGGCCTGGTGATGTCACAAGCTCAGGGAGGTAAACTGCACAGCACCATCCCTTACACACAGTGTCCATAATGTTGACCGCTGCCTAGGTGGTAGTTAATGGGTACAGGGTTATTAACATAGCGGTGACAATGCAATAAGCAGCTGTCAGATTGTGCACATATGTTACGCACCTCACCCACAAAGCCCATGCTGTATGTTGTCCACAACAGTGAGTCAGCTATTGCTCCTAGGTCATGGCCATTCACATACTCACATATGCAGATGCCTGCCATGTGTCTGTGTGGTATGGGCTACAAAGCCAGGGGAGTACAAAACATTAACCCTGTTTTACTGTAGCTGCCACTGGTGTGATATGCACATGTCACTCAGACACCTTTTGTAGTGTTGCTTCTGTGAACAGGTCACCGGTAGAACACTCCTGTGACATACGAAGGTACATGTAGTATACTGAGTGTAGGTGGAACACAGTATGGGTGATGATGTCCTATGACCTGTCACAGGTATGCTATGCAGTGTGAATTCATCGGTACTGTCATCTACATCTGTACTGCTAACAACATCTACGTTGATTAAGGTTCATAGACTTTCAGACCATACTCAGCAGGGTAATAGTGCTATGCCTCCCATTATGAGTGGTGTCTCCACTTTGTGGGTTGTGATAACTGTTAGTGTGATCCATTCAGTATTTTCACAGACTTCCGTGAACCTATGTTTTACATGGAAGTGTATGTGTAGAGCAAACTGTTTTGCCATATGTGTATTATACGACCAGGAATTTGAACAGGTCACATGCAGCCTGAGTGCACCTTGTACCATCATAGTTATGGTTACATGGGCTCTGTAGTGTTCATGGATATGTGATTGTGTACCTGGTGGGGGGGACAGTGAGTTTATATTATCCAACACCCTATCTGTATTTTTTATTCATGCTCAGCACTTGTTTAGAACATGTACGCACTTCATTAGCTACTAATTACTATATCACTCAATCCTACTCATTTCCTATAGGTAAACACTGTTTGTCCTTACATTTCCAGCATGCTTACAGTACAACAGCTGTTGTACACACTTACCTCACATATCTTGTGAGAAATGGTTGAATATACAGGCATGTCCAAATGTCAATTACCAGTGTTATTGCCTGTCTATATGATGAATGTGGGCAACATGAGGCAATATAGCAATCATCTCATGTACACAGTCAATGCTCACCTCCTAACATACAGCCTGTGGAAGATGCACATATGTAGCCATGCTGGAGGTAATGCTCTCTCCAACTCAGACTTAACCTGACAATCATGTGGGGATGTTAAACATTTGCAGCACACCCCACTCATCACATAGTCCCACTAGATGTCCACCACCACAGGCCACACATAGTAAGAGAACAGCATTTGCGGAGCCTCTCCATACTACTCTGTGTAGGCAACAGAGGCAGCCCCATCACCAAACACAACACCAATTACTTATAGCCCACAGACTCATGTGTGCTCATCAACTACAGCCAATAGGGTGTTATAACATACCCAACACACTCGTCATAGGTGACTCTGTAGGCGGTCACACCGATGTCCCACTCAGCAGGCCACACAAGGCGATAGTCACTGTCATCGGGCTGTCGGGTAACAGGATCCACAACATAACCTATGCACTCAGGTCACTCCTCAACAGGTTGTCAGGACACAACTGCCCAAAGAGGGACTGTCCCTCTCAAAGTGGGACAGGTGGTAACCGTATGCCTATGGTGGCTATGACCACAACTACTGTTATAATCTACCTCTGAGTTTGCACGAACAGACACACGATGCGAACACACACACACACACACACACACACACACACACACACATTACAGTCCCACGGAGAACACACACCGCACTCTCAATATGCACTTACACACACTACAGCAATCAGAACCACACTTAAACACAGTACCTACCTAGACCGCAGCACCAGCAGCAATAACTAAACGTCCCTTAACATCGTGATAATATTACTCGCGATTATAGTGTTCTGGTACTGTGGTCTTTCAGTCTTTAAGCCTCGTGATTACGCGTGTCGGTATATAAAGCATTCGGTAGTTGGCAGTATCCTATTTATTTATACCTCCATAGTTGTGTACAAGTCGTTAACCTGTCTATATATTCGCAGATATATGTATATCCGTATGTATCGACATACATCTCTCTATCACCCTTTCTATCCCTATTATTTATATATCTATATATATATATATATATATATATATATATATATATATATATATATATATATAGACAGGGAGAGGGAGAGAGAGTGTACACACCTTTCGTTGGGTACATGGCGGTGTATACTGTTTGCTGAACTCCGCCCTTTTGTGTTTTAACCTGTCACAATACACACCTGCCGTTGGTACATCTCAGGTAGCTTAGTGGTAGGTGATTGTGTACATGGTTGCGTGTTCTACTCCTGCCAGTGGTCATTTTATCTCTCAGAGCAGGTACTATTAGTACAAGGGTGAATAATGCTGGTTTCACCTGTTCTGGACATCTTTGACCGTGATCTGCATGGAATTCGGCAAAGCTTAGACCTGTTTTGCGCATATCCATGTAGTCATGTTTAAACGACGGTTACCGTCACTTGCCACCGCATAAACCCGCTAACATGTGCTTAAACGTGCTCTAATGATCTGCATCCAACATCCATTATTCGTGCCATCGTGATTACGTAACGGACCTTGCAGGACATGGAACCATGGAACCGGGTACATACATGACACAGTCAGTGGCTTTACCACTTGGTTATCTGGGATTTGTACAAGTGTTATGGTGTTTTGTATGTGGACTGTACTATGGCTGTTCCTCCATACTGCAGTCAAATGTGTAACTCAGTTAGTTTACATATGCATTATACCAATTAATGGTATGTCCAAGTGATGTTTAATGGATGTGCTCCAGCACTAGGAATCTATGTCAGAGGGAGCAACACACTGTAATGTGCTACACCTTGACACAACCATAACTGGAGAATGCTGGGGTGGCAGATACCTGTCATGGGTACTCCCCATGCTTTGGCACTACATCCCTATTACATTATATGGAGGCCCTCATTAACACACCGGGGAATCCATGCAGAGTAGATGGGGAACAGTGGTTACACACATGGATCCCACAATTGGCTCTGCTCCACAGAGGGACAGTTGGTTAATCGATGGGGTGGCGATAGCAGACACATTTTGCCTAGGATGCTGAATGGCCTCTGACAATCGGGCATGTACCTACCGATGTACCTAGGAACCCATACATACAGTATCAACATATGCTGTTAGCTTCGTTTACTGTTCAGGTGTTGACTTTCCTTGTTCCAATAGATGTTGTGTGTGCAATAGTTGAGGGCTGCCTATGTAGGATTCACACAGTAGGCCACCTATACATTACAATTTGGAGGTGGTCGTGTGTGTGTGCCATCCGTTTTACTGTGTGTGCAGGTGGAGAAGTGTGTCAGTCCGTATGGACCTACACTGTCAGTGTATATGCTATATGTTCCCTCTTTGCCAAGGCATGGGCATATTGGGCATGCCTCCGTCTGCCTACTGGGGCTGGCACAGGGTGTCCGTGGTCTGAATCCCTCTGTGACTGTGATGGCCTTGGCAAATGCGGTGGGCTGTGAGGGTCTTCACCATTATGTCCCTGCTGCAGCTGTTTCCTCAGGATCATTTTATGTAGCATGGCACATACTATGAAGATGTGGGCACACGTGCCTGGAGAGTACTGCAAGGCTCCACCAGATATGTCCAAGCAACGGAACCATGATTTCAGCATCCCAAACATACGCTCTATGATGATTCTGGTTTGTGCGTGTGCCTCAATATGGCATTCTTGCATGGGTGTGTGTGCATTTCTGATGAGAGTCATCATCCACTGCTCCAGTGCATAGCCAGCATCCCCCACAAGGTGGCCATATGGGATGTCCCCCCTGACAAATACCTGATACAGCTGTGAGGCATGCCAGATGTGGGAGTCATGGTAGCTTCCAGGGCTGCCAGCACACACATCCGTGATAATGCCATGGGCATTGCACATGACCTGGCAGTTGATGGAGTGGTATCCCTTGCGGTTTATGTAGCGCCTACCATGCTCACTGGGTGGTGACTTGATATGTATGTACGTGCAGTCTATTGCACCCAGTACCTCCGGGTAGTGTGCCACATGGTGGAAGAGATGCATATTGCTGGTCAACTCCTCCTGAGTTCAGGGGAAGTATATATGCTCACTGGCATGTGGTAACATGGCATCCAGGAACTGGTGGAGTACCCTGGATGCTGATGCCTGTGAGATCCCCATGATATCATCAGTTGGCCTTTGAAAGGTACTTGTGGCTAGTATTCTCAAGCTTACACATACCTTCGTGTCCACTGGGATGGGTTCCCCTCTGTTGTTTCTGGATCTCAGGCGTGGCCGGCACAGCTCAACTATTTGCTGTATGATGTCCCTGTCCACTCTGTAATGCTCTACTATCTCAGGATCATGTAGCCCCTGATAGGTTACCCTTGGTCTGAACACTCTTCGACTCCTCTGGGGCCTGAGGTGGTTGTCAGCATCATCCTCCTCAACACCTTCAGTCTCCAATACATGCTGATGAATCACAGGTATGGCAGCTCCCAACAAGTACATTGTAAAAGTTCTCTGTCTGTTTACACCGATGGTGCAGTGTTTGGGAATACACAAGTGTGTGTGTGAGGTGCCTTCACACTTTATACTATTGTGCTTTGAACACTGATGATGTCATAGGGTGTGTATGTACATTCGGAGCTGCAGGGTATCTTGTGTTTTACCACAGGTACTGCTATTGTGCTGCCTTTGGTGTTGAATTACATTTAGCTGCCGTGGATTACCTCTTGCCCTTGCCTCAACTTTTCTTAAAGATTCCTCTCCCATTGTCTGGCATGCATCCAGCAGCCTGCTTTCTTGTTTTGTACTTTCCCAAACCAGGATTGTCTTGAGAAATGTGTTCTATTGCCGATCTACTGCAGGTTTGCTTTGCTCGGCGGTTACACTTCTCTTTTCTTTGCAATCCGACACCTCCCCTATCCTGTTCTACAGGTTGCTGCTAGCAGCCTTGTTAGCTGCCATCAATGGCCCACTGTGAGTTAATAGGTGTTAATTGCTCAGTTGTACTCCAATTACCCTACTGCAGCATTTCCTTATTGTCTTCCCCTGAACTTCCTTTTTGGACTGTGGTGCGCGGCACATGCATCCGCTTACCGGGTTTCGTGCACGTTTTCATCCACATACACATGCGCTTTTGGGCACCATGTGTGCTCTCAGCTAAGCAAAGCTATACCTACATCCACGCCCCTGTCCTGCGGCTTTGCTTAGCAACGGGCAGCCCAGATTTGCATTGCTCCAATGTGCTTACAGCTGCAGTGGCACACCCCACTGCTGATGTCATGTATTCCTCCAGACCACTCCTCGGTGTTGTAGCGCTGCACCGTATGGTACATCCTTAGGCCGGCGGGGCATTTGTGATTCACTATTACTTGCCTCATTTGCATGGCATTGACTACTAATTCATAGTTACCGTGCCAAACACTGTCACAGTAGCATGCATACCATTGACTATTATGGTGAAATCATGATTTGTGTTACATTGCTATTTTATGACATTTGTATATATTTTCCTTGTGTTCCCGTTTGCACACACATGCCCTACAGTTGTACTTTGCGTTATTGTGGCCATGACATTAAATGTTATTTTTTTATGTGTTGTGTATCTTTTCTTATGCCATTGGCTGTATATTTAGCCACTGGCATATGTTAACTTTGTAATACATGAGTCTGGTCCGCTTTCAAGGCTCCGATGTTCTGTTTGTCAAAATGTAAACCGTTTTGCTTGGTTTACATTTCTGTAGGCTTACGCTACGCCTACACCACTTCATGAATCGCTATGTACCTTCATTTGCATGCTGCAGTACTGCGCATGGGGTGATTTGCATACCTATGCCGAGAGCTGCGCAGATCTGGCATACGCTGGTAGTGCACATGGAATTGGATCGTACCTGAATCGCTCGGCGGCCATATTTGGAGTTATACCGCCTACGCTACACCTGCGCCTGGCGCAAGCTTCATGAATCCCGGGGATGGTCTATTCTATCATGTCACATAGTTTAATAACAATACTTAATACTTAATATATAGAATTTAAAATATAGAATACAGAATATAGAAAAAGAATACTATATTATAAAATAGCAACATAAATGCATATGTATGTATTATTTAAAAATGTTATTAAAATATATATTATACTGCTATATGACACATAACACTTATATAACCTGTCAGCTACCTGAATTCATCAGCTAAAGATAGAACTAGAGTATCTAATATACATAAAGACTTAATATCAATAAACTGATATACATACAGATAAACTAATACATAACCGTAGCATATGGCTATCTTAAAAATACATTATCAGGTGCTAAGAAACTATTATCCATTTAAAAATAGGCATATAATACTCAAGTGTCATGAAATACACATAACTGACCTGCTAACTATTATTAGATACTAAACAGTATGGTTCACCTGTTCTTATAAAATATAAACTTAATATTAAAGTGGATAATGTGCATAAGGCCGTGCAGCTAAGAAGGGTTTAAGTGTTATTTTATCATTCAAACCATGCACTCTGTGTGCTTGTAACCTCATTATCCATCTGTTTTCTTGCTCTTCAGTATCATTTTTAACATCCCCTAGTCTACTAGTCTTCTTGATCAATTCCAAGCCTCTAAACTTGAATTTATGCATCGTGCCATGACCCACCACATGTCTAGCTAACGCATTGCCCCCATCCTCTCTGTTTATAGCATATACGTGTTCTCTAACAAGTTCCCTGAGGGTTCTATTTGTCTTTCCCACATAAAAGGATTTACATATCTAGCATTGAGCTAAGTATATCAAATCCTTAGTCCTGCAGTCAGCATAATGTTTAAAAGTGTATTCATGTCCAGTGTCTGGGTGTGTGAATTTATTGTCACCAACCATGTACATGCATTGATTACAGTGCCTACATGAAAAAAATCCCTTTCCTTTCAGAGTAGGTCTCCTTTTCTGTATCTTCTTCATAGCATAATAGTCTTTTTAATGACTTCATGTTCTTATAAAGAAAGCTAGGTTTTGACCCTACTAATTCAGATATCTTATCATCTAGAGTTAGTAATCTCTAATTATTATTTATTATTTCTTTAATTTGCAAATTTCTATTTGTAAACAGAATCACTACCCTATTGATCTTATTTCCTTGTCCTTCTTTTTGAGTCATTTCATTGTTATGTCTATTCTTATGAAAGAATGGTTTAACTTTCCCTGCTCTTTGTGCAGTAATCTCCTTTAGTAGTTTTTCCACTTCATTCCTATGATATCCTCTTTCTGTATAATTATCTGCTAAAACTCTTTGCTTCTCCTGATAGCTACTGTCATGGCTAGTTAACCTCAATACCCTTAATGCTTGGCTCTTTATAATGTTGGGATAAATATGTCCAGGGTGCATACTATTGCGAACCAAAATAAATACTCTAAGTAGCAGACAGGAACACCACCAAGGAAGGTAAAATAGATCCTTTATTCACAAATCCAAGTCCTGGTACCTCGGCTTTTCACCTCCAATGGTACATTTTATCATTCAAAAACCTTCTCTTTAAATACAGCAGCAAAAATTCATCAGTCAACCCCCTAATTAATCAATCAAAACAAATTAGTTCATTTGCATACTATTGCGATGCAGCAAACTATTTTTCCAACATGGTTTCCTGTACATATTAGTATGTATTTCATTAGCCATCTTTGTCAATTGTACATCTAAAAATTCTATTTGTTGAGATGAGCCACTACTCACAAATGTTAGAAAATGTATTGTTCCATTAACATATACAACAAATTCATCTAATTGCTGCTTAGTTCCTCTCCAAATGAAAAAAATATCGTCAACAAACCATTTGTAATATTTTATGTGTCCACTAAGCAGTGTATCTCCCAGCACATAAGTGCCTTCCCAGTATGCCAAACCCAAGTTGGCATACGAGTTTGCACATGGGGTCTCTATGGCGACCCCTTTTTTTTGCAAATAATATTTTTTATCATACATAAATACATTATTACTCAGCACTATATCCAATAGTAGCATACATCTCATAACAAGGTCTCTGGGGACCCCTTTTTCTATCAATAAAAGTCTTACATATTCCGTCCCTGTCGAATTAGCTATTGATGTAAATAAGGAAACTATATCTAGTAACTAGTAGATCACTGGTAATATCGTTTACAGAAGAGACATACTCCGCATAGCTCTCTAGAAACTGTTGTGTCTTTAATCACAGAATCAATCTTATCAACCACTGGCTTAAACTGTTTTTCCAAATAAATGGATAATGGCTCAGTTAGCCAGCCCCCTCCTGAGACTATGGGTCTCATAGGTGGGTCCATCAAAACCTTATGCACTTTTGGTAATCCCCTAAAAATGGGGTTTACTGGTTTCTCCACTAAAAAATATTTATACAAATCTGCATCTATCATATTGCATAAAAATAAATCATATAATTCACTATGGAAATTGTTGATAATCTTATCTAATGATATTGCGTTCAGGATCTGATATGTCTCATTATCATCTAATAACATTTTCATCTTCCTAACATACATATCATGGCCCAACATATATATATATATATATATATATATATATATATATATATATATATATATATATATATGTATATATGTTTCGGTATAGATGACGATCTTAAGAATTTTATGAAGTTTGATTATTTAATTGCTTCTTTGTGAGGTCACAATCATATTTAGTAAGGGATTGGATGATGCAACTGTTTAGGTATTATTTAATTCAGGTGAATAATGACTGTTGTGCTAAAGTCTGAAGAAACGTTTTGAAATGTGAAAGCACTTACTACTTCATTTTGTGTTTTGTCTATATTAAATACTTCAAAACAAGCCATGGTGAGCCTCTTTTGTTGTTTCTTGGATTCATATTGTTGGTTCTGAAGAGGCACTTTATCCAGGACTGGTTGGTTTTGGCTTGGTTTTCTACATTTGTTTCTAATGGTTGCTGAGACATGGCTGAAGGGATAACAACAAAGACTGCGAGTACCCATGAACGTATGGAGAATGGGTCTTCTTTTCAGAGACTCCTCTTAACGGATAGTAATCCACTTTTAAGACTTACTACTATGGAGCTTATGAAAGAAGGGAATGAGACTGTAAGTACAATACATAATATGAATGCTATTCAGCTTACCAGGAAACTGGAAAATAAATTTCAAAAACTAAAGAGTACACAGTGGCAGAGACAGCATATGGAGGCATGTCTCAGTTTAAGGTGGTGCCGAGAGGATTACGAGTGCTAAAGATGCCCACTTTCGGCACCACCTATCCGGATTTGTTAATCAAGTGGCAAACATTAAATTTAGACACTAGTTATGAGTACATTAAACTCTTAATTGAGCAGTACCAGTTGATAGAATGTACGTTGACTACAGAAATTACCGCTATACAGGAAGAACTGAGTTCCCTCTTAAATCCGGTTGACATGGAAGTTTTTTTCAGTGAACTAACTACTAACCTAATGATACTTGGCAATAACTTATTACAAGATAAAAAAAGAAAGTTAGAATGTGATTTTAATGACTTTTGAAAGGGGAATGTGTTCTCCTGGCTCAGAGAGAACACCAGGAATACTATAATGAATGTTAGACCAACTATACAACCCGTAATGGATCATAGTACTACAGGCGTTTCCACTCCCACATTGATGACATCAGTTAATATGTCACAACCGGAAACTACTGCAGGGTACGACAATCAAGGCATGATTGGATGAGGCTCTCTACAGCCAGAGGAAGGCCCCACAGGTTCAAAAAAGCAATTGTTATCAAAAACAATGGATGTTAGAAGAAAAGAAAGCCAGGTGGCCAACACTGTTCCTTTACCTGCTACAACAAGTTGTTCATTGGATGAAAATGCATTTTGTCCTTTTCCATTACCAATTCGGCAGACCGACCATCAGGTTTGGTCACCACAGAGCAGGATGAAGAAACGGAAGACATCAGAGGAGAGGCATGAGTTCCAGAAGAAAGTGCTTCGACCTATACAACCGACTTGGTCGTTAATATTTCCAGGTACGCTTTGACTGACTATGAAAGGTCTTTATTGAATAAATGCCTTTCGTTTATACCGTCTAGAACTGCTGATGTGACTGATGTTATGATAGACATCAAAATGTTTACAAGGACCGTGAGTTTAAAAATGTTATTTGGACAAACTAATATTGATAATAGGAATGTTTTTTGAAAACCTTCCACTTTCACATCACAAATACACCTGTTGTTGGATACATTTGAAAAGGCTTGTGAACGAGATTTGTTACAATTTTCTATGTGCCAGGGTAATAAACCAGATTTTTATAATTTAAACTATGGTGAGAATGAAGCCATAAAGAAATTGCAGGAAAACAATGATATTGTAATTAGACAGGCCGATAAGGGTGGTGCTATAGTGGTGTTGGACCATGATATCTATGTTAGTAAGATGAAAATGTTATTAGATGATAATGAGACATATCAGATCCTGAACGCAATATCATTAGATAAGATTATCAAAACTTTCCATAGTGAATTATATGATTTATTTTTATGCAATATGATAGATGCAGATTTGTATAAATATTTTTGGTGGAGAAACCAGTAATCCCCATTTTAGGGGATTACCAAAAGTGCATAAGGTTTTGATGGACACACCTATGAGACCCATAGTCTCAGGAGGGGGCTGGCTAACTGAACCATTATTCATTTATTTGGAGAAACAGTTTAAGCCAGTGGTTGATAAGATTGATTCTGTGATTAAAGACTCTCAACAGTTTCTAGAGAGCTATGCGGAGTATGTCTCTTCTGTAAATGATATAGCCAATGACCTACTAGTTACACTAGATGTAGTTTCCTTATTTACATCAATACCTAATATGTGAGGGATGGAATATATAAGACTTTTATTGATAGAAAAATGGGTCTCCAGAGACCTTATTATGAGATGTTTGCTTCTATTGGATATAGTTTGTTTGTTTGTGTCTTTCGGCTTTTCCCGGTTAGGGGTCGCCACAGTGGAATTCCGGTCCACTAATGATTGGTAGTGGATTTTTACGTACCAGGTTACCAGCCCTGATGCACAACCTTCAATGAAAGCACGTCCCATTCACGTATGCCTCCACACAGAAGACGCTCTAGCTGAGAATCGAACGGGACAACATCTTGCTATGAGGCAACAACACTACCGCAGCACCACCACCGCAGTCTTCTATTGGATATAGTGCTGATTATATTACTCAGCACTATATCTTCTATTGGATATAGTGCTGAGTAATAATGTATTTATGTATAATAAAAAAATATTATCTGCAAAACAAGGGGGTCACCATGGGGACCATGTGTGCATACTTGTATGCCAACTTGGTTTTTGCATACTGGGAGGGCACTTATGTGCTGGGAGATACACTGTTTACCGGCTACATAAAATATTACAAATGGTTTGTTGATATTTTTTTTTTCATTTGGAGAGCAGCAATTAGATGAATTTGTTGTATATGTTAATGGAACAACAAATTTTCTAACATTTGCGAGTAGTGGCTCATCTCAACAAATAGAATTTTTAGATGTACAATTGACTAAGATGGCTAATGAAATACATACTAATATGTACAGGAAACCATGTTGGAAAAATAGTTTGCTGCATCACAATAGTATGCACCATGGACATATTTATCCCAACATTATAAAGAGCCAAGTATTAAGGGTATTGAGGTTAACTAGCCATGATAGCAGCTATCAGAAGAAGCAAAGGGTTTTAGCAGATAATTTTATAGAAAGAGGATATCATAGGAACGGAGTGGAAAAACTACTAAAGGAGATTACTGCACAGAGAGCAGGGAAAGTTAAACCATTCTTTCATAAGAATAGATATAACAATGAAATGACTCAAAAAGGACAAGGAAATAAGATCAATAGGGTAGTGATTCCATTCACAAATAGAAATTTGCAAATTAAAGAAATAATAAATAATAATTGGAGATTACTAACTCTAGATGATAAGATATATGAACTAGTAAGGTCAAAACCTAGCTTTACTTATAAGAACATGAAGTCATTAAAATACTACTATGCTATGAAGAAGATACAGAAAAGGAGACCTACTCTCAAAGGAAAGGGACTTTTTCATGTAGGCATTGTAATCAATGCATGTACATGGTTGGTGACAATAAATTCACACACCCAGACACTGGATATGAATAACCAACTGAATTATTATTATTATACCATATTTAATTTGAACATAAAAATGTATTTTTATATAGGAGCAGTTGTCACCCCAAACATTTGGTCAAGGTACTGCCTTATAATGAATTCTTACAAATTCATAGGCTATGTAGCCTTGATATGAGCTTTGACAGAGAGATAGCAGAAGCAGAAGATATGTTTATTAAAAGAGGCTATGATGCTCAGTTGGTTAGGGAAGCTAAACAAAAAAATCATGGACATGAGGCATTCTTATAACCCCCAGGGATACTCTCATTGTGCCCCTGTTAGTGGGAAATATAAAGTTGGTACATGTGGAAACAAATCCACCAACACAGTTGGAAATAATAGGGACCAGAAAAAAGTTTTCTTAGTGACAACCTATAATGTTATAACTGAAGAAATAGTTAAAAAGCATGTAGTTAGTGGCCCATGCTTCTAAGGGATCAAATTTTGAACTCTATATTACCTGACTGTGTGAGTATTGCATATAAAAGAGCTAGGAATGTGGCTGACATTCTGGTGCATAACCAGTTTTGTTTACCAGATGTTAATGTTAGTCAGAATTTAAGCGCAAATAAGGGCACTGTTCCATGTGGTGGCTGTTCCATCTGTCATTATGTAGTGAGTTCTTTTCCCTATATTAAGGGTATTAAATTTACAGCTAGTTATGAATATAATTGTAATACTGAGGGGCTAGTGTATGTGCTGAGATGTGGATGCAATAAGTTCTACATAAGGGAAACTTATAGGAGTTTTAGGGTCCAGTTACAGGAACATATTAGGGAAATAAAAATAAAAAAAACTAGAGTCTCCTTGGGAGCCATTTCATGACAGCACACAACTCTGATTCTGATTCTCTTAGGGGTTGTATTCTGGAAAAATTGCAAGTTGGTATAGGTGAATGTGTGTCCTTAAAAACTAAACTTTTAAAAAAGAAACCCTCTTGATTTTAAAGTATGGTACTTTAGAGCCTCCGGGACTCAGTAAGGAATGTAATGGGAAGTATGTGATTTAAATTGTAGGCTTAATTGATTAATTGTCTTGTGCAATATGCTGTATTTAAGTAAAGAGTGTTTTGTGGTGTTTTTACTCTTGGAAGGCTGTGCAAGCTGAGGCACTAAGTGTTTCATTAAAATTGCTTACTTCTTAGATCAGTGGTCTTGGTGGTATTTTAAAATGTTATTTTTTGCTTTTTTGTTTTTTTAAGTTGTATTTGTTGTACTTCTAAATGTTGCTGATAAAAGGGGACACTTGCCTTCTATCAGAGACCTCACTTACATCCATTCTTGTGTGTTTGGCTTTCTAGTGATGTACTCTTGCACCAGACTCCAAGGTGCACTCCCAAGTTTTAAGCAGGTTTGTGCAATGTGGCACGATGCACAGCACTGTTGAAACACGCTTAATGACTGTAACTTGCAATTACTATGTTTTGGTTAAACCACCTGTTTTAATTAACAGCTGTGTGGCATGGCAGATTAATACAGTGGCCTACAGGTGTGATGGTCTCAGGTTCAAAACAGTGGACAGGTGTTTATTTTGTACATGTTTATTATTTAAAGCACCTATATCAATATAGCTCCATTTAACTGAGCTTAGTAGAGCTGCTTGATGTGGCACCTCGCCCAGTGTCACTCTAAAAATATATAAAGAAAAGAAAATGGGGAGATAGGAAAGTGGTGAAATGGGGTGCAATCAGTGGGAAAACATAGTGAAAGGCAGGTAGGTATGTGCAGGAAGGGTGTAAGAAATAATGATAGCTATCCATTTCTTGTACAGCAACAACTGTGCACTTTAACAGAATTTGTAGATGACTTTGGACTCTTACTTTCAGAGAGAGGAGGTGAGGACAACATAATTGTGTTAAGTCAATTGGACCAAATTATGTGTGTCCAGTAGACACGTACAAAATGGAGAGCTATGTACTGGAATTTTTTTTTGAGGGGGGGGCAGGTGCCCATTTTTTTTAAGATGAGAGTGGAATGTTGGGGAAGGGACATAGATACATGTGGGAGAGGTATGTTGGGTAGGTGAGGATGCTTTTGTGACAGACAAGACAGGCAAAACAGCAGACAGGGGTGGTGTGTGACACAAGAGGGGGGTAAACACCTTGGAATGGTAGGGTGTTGTGGAATCTCAGCCCAATGTGCCTTCACAAGATAGCAGTGTGACTCACATCCCCACCCATGGGACTGTCGGCACTGTTCCATCACTGCCCCAAGGGTGGCAGTGGTGGAGGCTGGGCTCTGGGGTGAGCCTGCCCCATCAGGGTGGATAGCATGCTTTCCATCTGACGCAGGCATTATCCAAACCCACAGTAGACGATCCTGTGCACCAAATCTGGCAGTTCATCATGGGTGATAATTCCCCCTCCACCACACCTCCCAGAGGGGGACCCATTCCCAACCCATGAGGCCGTACTACCTAATGCCACAGGTAGTGCAGAGGCAGCATGAGGGCACCAACGGGCTGGGGTTCAGACATCCTGGGACCTGATGCCATGGCCGGAGGAGGCAAGGTAGGTGGATCATGAGGAACTGGCCAACCCTGATACTCTGTAGTAAAGTAGTTATAACAATAAGTTAAGATTAGTAATAACCAAACCAATGCTTGTATTAACAAAATGGTATATTCCACCGTGAAAGTGTTTACTTTTTTATTCTTTTTTATGTATTAAAGTTTTTTACTTGAGTTTTGCCTGCAGCTGTATTGGTTCCGGTACTTTTATTTGCTTTTTTTTGTATTGTTTATATTGTACCGTTCCTTATTTTACTCTCAGCTCATTATCTTTTATATACCAGAGAGAAAAACATACCATTAATTATCTCACAGGTTATATTACTACACAGAGTATGACTACATATTTCTACAGGTGTGCAGTGTCAGTTGTGAGTACAGTGACTACAATTCTTCTATAGCTGATGCAACACATACATACCTCTCAAGCTGTTAGCATGGGACAGTATGGGCCAAGCAGTAACAAATACAGGTACACAACTACACAGAACAGTTTCATATAATGTGGACTTAAATAACTACCAAGGTGTTACATAAATGGATTTGAAAATATATAGCATTCCAGATAATCATTTATGTGGTAATCATGGAACAGACAGAATAGGCAGTTGTAATTACATTACAAAACATGACAGTTGAGAGGTATGTTTGTGTATATTAAGTAAACTAGACAGCCGTCATGCCTTAGTTGTCAGGCATGGGAGTAGAACCCAAAAGCTGTGCCTGCAGGGGACATCTGCAATTCATGTAACAATTGACTGAAGCAACTTAGAGCAGACGTGCAATGAATACAGCCCTAATGCAAATATTATAGGTTCATAGGTTCATAGGTTGATACTAGGCTATCTGCCCTTGGGCATTTATAAGCCTAGCCAGAGTGTGTTTGGCTTTCACCGCCCTTTTAGATTAGTTGACTGTGCCTCTGTATAGTAGGTCACAGAAGATAGCCCTTTTAAGGTTAGTTTACTGTGCCTCTGTCTAGTAGGGACACAGAAGAGATCCCAGGGGTAAACCTACGATCTCCCATCCACTCGTCAAGATTTCTCTTGAAGAGGGTCATTGAGGGGCTCTGTGTAACATGGACTGGGATTTTGTTCCAGAGTGAGGGGAGCCTCTGGGATATGAATCTGTCCCTCCAGCATGTCCTATTTATTTCTGTGCAGAGGTGTAAGTCCCTGGAGCATGTAGCTCTAAGGGATTTGGATTTTCTGAGGTGGAGCATGTCCATTAATTCTGGGTTGGACATGGCTTTATACGTCAGGCACAGATCACCTCTGAGTAGGTGGTAAGCAACTGAGTAGAGCTGGAGTTTCTTTAGCCTAACTGCGTAGGGCATCTGTTTAAGTCCCTTGATCCTCTTGGTGAGGTACTTTTGGGGTCTTTCCAGTTGCTGCAGGTGTCGGGTAAGGTACATCCCAAATGGGGCATTGTATTCAATTATGGGCCTGATGAGTGATGAGTAGAGGGGCACAATGCCCTCTCTTGATCTAGATGTGAACCCTTTCGTGATAAGGTGGGCTATATAGAAGGTCTTTCTAACCACTTTGGCAACGTGATTGTCAAAGGAGAGATTGCTATCTACTTGGGTCCCCAAATCCCTAATTACTTCTTCTGTACTTAATGGATTACCACCTATGTGGTAATTTGTGGGCACTTTGCTTTTCCCAAAGGGGATGACTATGCACTTTTTGGCATTTAGCTTTAGGCCATAGCTCTGGCACCAGTTATATGTCTCTGTGAGACCCTTTTGGAGGATGCTTGTGTCAGTCGGCAAGTCGATTATGGTGCCCAGTTTGCAGTCATCCGCAAACTTGGTCAGCCATAGTCCTCCCGTGTTAGCCTGTACCTCAGAGAAATATATACCGAACAAGAGAGGTCCCAGGACTGAGCCTTGTGGGATGCCACTTGTAACTGGTTTAGAGTCGGACATGGCACCTGCTATTCTGACCATGTGGGTTCTATCCCTGAACCAGTTTGCAACCCATCTTGTGACATAGGGGTTGATATTTAAGCTGATGAGCTTATTTATGATGTCCAAGTGGGGTATTGCGTCGAGACAGATTTACTTAGGAAAACACAATGCTGCTTAACACTTTATTTGTACTGCTGAAATTGGCCTGGAAACAGCCTTGAACTGTCCTATGAGTTGTGCAATACATTTTTCATGCCATTAGTTTTGCATTCTACAGTTATTACAGTTTTACACTTAACTGCAGCAACCTTACCACACGCATACAATGTATAGAGCTCTTGTGCAATTATGTTAGGACACCACAATCCTGCTGTATAACTTTTTGCTTACTGTTATTGGTATTGCTTAGTGTTTATTGCAATGCAGTCATTATTGCACATTTATTTCACTACACTTCTAATTGCCCATTCATTGCACTACAGTTTGTATTCTTTATTCTGGGTCTATACTATATGCTCGAAGAGACTTTTCTTCAAACATATAATCATTGACACCTAAAGAACGAATGCTCTAAATCATGAACGGCCACATCCACAAATTTTTTCTGCAGAAAAATATTCAGAGGGCCATACACAAAAAACACAAACTTCAAAACTCTAGTCAAGAGGGGGGCTTCACCCCCGACACCCTCCAACATGGAGGACTGTGCCCCCCACACCCCACCTAGCTAAATATACCAACTCCGAGATCACTCTATGTTGGGGAAAAGTGCAATTCCCGATAACGGCCAAATTAATTTTTCCCCAAAGAAAAAATTTGAGGATGTGGCCATTTATGCTTTAGAGCATTCACTCTTTAGGTGTCGATGATTATATGTTCTAAGAAAAGTCTCTTCGAGCATATAATATAGACCCATTTATTCTTTATTGCAGTGCAGTTTTTTTATTCTTTATTGTTTATTGCACTACAGTTAGCATAATATATCCGTACTTACCACACTCACAGCGCAACCTGGCCAGGTGCCCAGCATGGGACTGGACATTGGAAGCCCTCTCAGCTGCAGCTGTTGGGAGAGAAGCACACCATTATTTATACCAGTTTTGCACAGAATCAGCTTGCATTTTAGTAAAATACTGGCAGAAATACTTGCATATGTGTGGGGCATGCCCATCCCTCACCTCTTGAATCCAGGTGTCCAAAGTTCCCCTTTCTATACTTCAGATCATCAGAGTGGTAACAACACTGCTCATCAGTGCAGGGGATACCAGTAGCACTGGTAAGATCTCTGGCTAACCGATCCCAAGCCTCAGCCTTACACTCTGAGCCCTGGTAATACCCTGCAGCAGCTAAGTTCATAACTACGTATCAGGAGGCCAACAAAAACCCTGGACTCCTGTACACCCCATCTCTGCACCCAAAAGCATACACCCTTTCCAACACCACCTGGCATACTGTCATTTAGATGGACTTCAATGAATTCTGCAGTATTCCCACCTGTTGCCCTTAATATAGGCTGTTTTCCCACTCTTACACATCATTAAGCAACATTCAAAAGAGGGCCGCTGTGCTTAACATTGTGCAAACCAAATAAGTGGAGCTGAGCATCATAAATTTGCACAACTGAGGTTTTAGCAAAGCTTAGCAATGTGCAAACAGTAGTAGCCATTAATCATCACACAGCTCTTTCAAATGTAAAAGTTCTGTTTTTAAATTAAACAAAAATTTAGATTACATTAAATAAATGGTAGGTCTGCTAGGGACTCAAAACCTGGACCTTTGAAGCTTTAGACTGTCACACTACCCATTTAACTACTTGGATAGTATACAAACTAGTCTACCTTCACATATACCACTAAGCGACCATGGCACACCACAAAAATGGGCTTAAACAGGCTTAAACATAAGCAGAAATAAATCATTATTTACATCCAGTTTCTATTTTTAGATGTCTGGCAGGTGCCATCCATTTATGTGTAAGCGCTGCTTGGCATTGCTGCACTCCACACAGTGCCACGCAAACAGACATTTAAAAAAAAAAAAACAGATATCATAAATAATTACATCCAGTTTCTATTTTTCGATGTCTGACAGGTGTCAGCTGTCCACGTGTAAACACAGCTTGGCATTGCTGCACTCCACACCATGCTGTGCAACCAGACATTAAAAAAAAAAATAATGATTCAAAATAAATTAGACATTTAAAACACAAACTATTACTTCACAGCACATTTCAACTGCAGCAGAGTACATTACAGGAAGCTTCACCATGTACATAACATCTGACCAGCCCTCAACACTTCTGTCTACACAGATTCAATATCACTGTTACTATGCTCTTCCTCAGAAGCCCTCCATGATTAATATGCATGGCGAGCTACCAAGAGGGAACCGTGGCCATGTACATGGGTATATTCCGTATAGGCTCTACACGGAGCCTACATGGATTTTATTGAATCCTGGGGTTTGTCTATAATCACCCAGGAGTTGTATTTCAATTAATTACATAAAATATTCAACAAGGAATTATCCATGTAAGACTCTTCTTGCTTATCTTACCACTCATAACCCACAGCTCACATAGCATCCATTTTACTCCTTTTATGTTAATCTATGGTGATAAAGATTTTCAGGGGCTACAATGAACATTTTTGTAGCTTGTATCTGAGAATGCAAGCTCACTTGCTTGGTAATCCATCTGGTCTTCTGCTCAACAAAAAACTTAATCTATTATCTTTCATTTATTTTCCAGCACTACTAGTTTCTTTTGGTTTCCAGTGCATTAACACAATGCCAGGGTACCTATTTTCATGGTTAGTGTATGGTCAACCCATGATCTGGGATCCCAAGAAGCAGATGGCAGAACGGTAGAGTAGCTGAAGGGCAGCTTATAGCAACATATGTATCTTGATGGAAGGGAAATGGATCACTCAGAGATGCTTTGCTTTATAGTGGACTGAGGAGAATTTCAGGCTTGCAATGCAGCTCAGAGGAGGAACAAAAAATTACAGGGCAGCTGTCAGTGATGGGTGCACATGAGTGAAGATGCACTGACCACTGCACACAATGCATCAGGGCAGTTGCTGCGTACAGCTTAAATTTATGGCAAGCATCTGGGGTGATGCTGTGTCAGAAATTCCTGATCTCATCCTTTCTCACAGTTGTGACACAAATTGTCTGTCAGCCATGACAGTAGCTGAGCTGACTGACTTGAACTTGGGGCAAGCTTGTCAATTAAGGCAGAGGACCAGTAATCAAGGAGTGGCACTGAAGACAGTTTATGGTAGGCTAGGGTTGCCACCTTTCATTGTGGCCATAAATGAACCAAGGCCACACCCCATTGCACTTGCCATGACCCCAGCCACCCCCTCTGCTTCCCACTTTCTGCCCATTTTGTGATATCATTGTCATGTCAGGTGAAGAGGAGCACCCTCTTTTTCCATTTGCAATGTTTTTTTTTTTTCTGCTGATTAACAAACTCTGATGGTCTGTTTCTTTTTTTGAAACAGAATACCAAAGTTTGTACAGTGTTTTCTGGAGTACCATCCAGTCAGTTTGATTTCCAGATACTCTGGAAAAAAAAAACAGATAGGTGCCAGCGGTATGGTACGCCACTGTCAGGTAGTCAAAAATTGTTCCTTTTAATTGTTACTATTAACTGGTGGGCTAAAAGGACAATACAAAAAGTACTTCAAATGTACAGTGCATTCTTTTAAAGCTAGTCTGTGATGTATCAGCGGTAAAAAAAGTTTTCTTGTTTTTTTTTATTTGACACAGTGAACATATATACTTATATCAAATAAGTGTGTGATTTATTTCAGTAATACAAATATTAGCATTATGTGCTGGTAAAATTATACCATAACAATTTCATCATGTGCACTGTTGTGTGCCTTGTCAGCATGTCCTTTGCCACTTTTTAGATTAATATAGTTCAAGGGCAGACAGGAAGCTGACAGCAATCACAGTTATTTCTACTTGTCAGAGAAGAAGGATAAGAACTGCAACATGTCTGAAATGACTGAAAACTGTCTACATTAGGTCACCACATTTGGTTTATAAAGAAACTCAGCAATTCCATGTCACATGCATTTTAATTATTCCTTGGTAATCTTAACAGTTTCTTTTTAACTGTTTTTTGCATATTTGGGTGGCAGCTTGCTTTATGACAGTCAAGGTGTGAATAGACTTTGCAGGGTGTCTGGTGACCTCATCGACTATATAATAGTTGTAGGCATCCTGGTGTGTTGCCAGAATCACATATGATTCAAACAGTCAGCTGCAGAGTTGAGAGAACTGTCTTAAAGATTTCTTCAGTTCAGTCACCTCAGGAGTTCAGTAATTGCATGCTGCATGTATTTTGAATTATTATTATTATTATTATTATTATCATTTAGACAACAGTTATCTTAACAGTGTTCTTCTATTTATTGTTTCAGCTACATTTGATAGTTTCTTGCTGTAAGACTTTAAAGCAGATTAAACGTTCAAGGTGCGAACACACCCAGCAGAATGTCTGGAGATGTTACAGACTGGGTAATAGAATCAGACATACTGTTTTGCTGTCAGAGACAAATGATCAAATTTGCTAATTAGCATAACCCCCTACCCATCTGTATGTTCTATTCAATTCCATAGTGCCAGGCTTTGGCAGGGTAACTGTTAACAGGAGTGTTACAGGATTGTTTTTTTTTTTTTTTGTAAGTAACAGAAGAATAGTTTTTTAGACAGGGACCTAAAAATGGTCCTAAATCTAGCATCCTTCTATCAACTGGAGTTAGTTTCAAGAAACAGACATGAGGGAAACAAAGACATTAACTTCCAGATAACTTTAGCTTCTGGACAAAAAACAAGCATGAAGCTAGAAGAAAAAAAAAGCAAATCGAAATCCCACCATAAGGAAAATGTAATGTTGTCAGCCTTTTTTTGGACACTGAAACGTTGATCTTTCATGAAATTTAGAAAGGCACTGCCCTTGGCTGAAAGAGGAAGACTTTTTTGCTTTTTCTTTTTTCTGGTTTTTTTATCTTTGGGCAGAGTTGCTGGTGATTTAGCCAAAGTTCACAAAGGTCACTATCACTGATTAAGATATTGCCAATAATAAGGACCATTTGGAGCACAATGGTCTCAGAGAAGTTGAGAGCTGTTGAATACAGGTACATTTCTCCAACAGTAGTCACTACTACACAGTTCTTATACTGCCCCAAAACAAATCTCTCTTGAAAAGGTGCCAAAGGTAGAGTCCGATAAACATGCTGACAGTCTTCAAGGTGAAGACAAACAGGGAACAATGAACCCCCAGACAATGGGAAGAGCTTCTTCTGCAGGAATCTTTTTTTGAGGGATAGTAGAGTTATGAGACAGAGAAGGGAGGGACATTAGACATCTAAGTGCTATGCAAGGGATGGACTGGTAGTCAATCCTTACTGTTGTAGGAGCAGTTGCACAAGCTCCAAAGCATGAGGTCATTGTCCATGTAGTGACAAATTATCTGGTCATGAAATAGAACACAGCAATACAAGGATAGTTTGAGGAACTGAAGAGACATGGCATAACAGTGGTAACTGTATTAATAAACAGTGAACATTTTATGCATATTAACAGTACATGACATTAGTGATAATAGAGAACTTTACAGCAAGGGGAACACAAATGGTTGACTAACTGATGAAGAGACGCAGACTTTGGTTTTGAATAGGATTTAGAATCTATTGATATAATATTGGTCCATATTGACATGACTACCTACAATAGCTGGGTAACTACAGCAGAGCTAGTAAGGAAGACAGCTAGAAAGGTCCTTGGTATGACATCTGGAAAGAGGAAGGATGACAAGGAGACATGGTGGTGGAATGAGGAAGTACAGGAGAGTATACAGAGAAAGAGGTTGGCAAAGAAGAAGTGGGATTTTCAGAGAGATGAAGAAAGTAGACAGGAGTATAAGCAGATGAGGTGCATGGCAAAGAGAGAGGTGACGAAGGCTAAGGATAAGGCATAAGAAGAGTTGTATGGAAGGCTGGACAGTAAGGAGGGAGAAAAGGTCCTGTACCGATTGGCTAGACAGAGGGACCGAGCTAAAAAAAGATGTGCAGCAGGTAAAGGTGATAAAGGATAATGAGGGAAACATACTCACAAGTGAAGAGAGTGTGTTGAGCAGATGGAAAGAGTACTTTGAGGGGTTGATGGATGAAGAGAATGAGAGGGAGAGAATGTTGGATGATGTGGGGATAGTGAATCATGAAGTGCAATGGATTAGCATGGAGGAAGTAAGGATAGCTATGAAGAGGATGAAGAATGGAAAAGCTGTTGGTCCAGATGACAAACCTGTGGAAGCATGGTGGTATTTAGGTGAAATGGCAGTGGAGTTTCTAACCAGATTGTTAAATGAAATCTTGGAAAGTAAGAGGATGCCTGAGGAATGGAGAAAAAGTGTTTTGGTACCGATTTTTAAGAATAAGGGTGATGTGCAGAGCTATAGTAACTACAGAGGGATTAAATTGATCAGTCACAGCATGAAGTTATGGGAAAGAGTAGTGGAAGCTAGGTTAAGAAGGGACGTGATGATTAGTGATCAGCAGTATGGTTTCATGCCAGGAAAGAGCACTATGGATGTGATGTTTGCTCTGAGAGTGTTGATGGAGAAGTACAGAGAAGGTCTGAAAGAGTTGCATTGTGTTTTTGTAGACTTAGAGAAAGCATATGACAGGGTGCCTAGAGAGGAGTTGTGGTATTGTATGAGGAAGTCGGGAGTGTCAGAGAAGCATGTAAGAGTGGTACAGGATATGTACGAGGGTAGTGTGACAGCAGTGAGGTCTGCGGTGGGAGTGACGGATGCATTTAAGGTGGAGGTGGGATTACATCAAGGATCAGCTCTGAGCCCTTTCTTATTTGCAATGGTGATGGACAAGTTGACAGGCGAGCTCAGACAGGAGTCCCCGTGGACTATGATGTTTGCAGATGACATTGTGATCTGTAGTGAAAGTAGGAAACAGGTGGAGGAGACCCTGGAGAGATGGAGATATGGGGCAGGATTCACGAAGCCTCCGTGTAAGAGATACATGGCTTACACGGAGGCTGCAGTTAAACGGTGTGACGTCAGGATGTCATGCATATGCATGAGGGCATGCTGAATCACACCGAAGGCTAACACGGTCCGTGGAAGACAGTAGGGGGCGTGTCCATAGGCCGAGCCCTGCAAGCGGACACGCCCCCAGAAGAGTAAAATTGCCCAAAGTAAACACCCACGACAGAGGCCATGGAAATGTGAATAAACACAACACAACACATGCCCCCACAGACTATGAACATAAAATATATAAATGAACATGTTATATATTTTTTTTAAATCGTAAAGATGTTTGCCCGTGAGTGAGCTCGTTTGCGCGGGCGTGCCTGTAGCTTAGCCACAGTTAGCAGTCAGTGGAAAAGGATATAAGAGCTAAATAAGCAAAGTAAGCCACAAAGCAATAGCGTAGCGGTAGAGACGTCGGCTGAAGAGCAGGCATTCATGGTTTGAGCCCCCACAACACCAATTTTTATTTCCAGTAAAATAAGCAGGAAACAAGTCCCTGACAAACATGTACACATATAAAATCATAGTTTATGTAAAATGTAATGAAATAGTCCATTTATTTTGAAGAAATGTGAGATAACAAAATAATAAAAGATGCCAGATGTGCCCATAGCTGAGCTACAGTTTAACAAGGTGAGTGCATCTGCCCGTAGGTGAGCAGTGGTTTAACAGGTGCAAAATGAGTGCCTATAGGTGAGCAGTGGTTTAACACGGTGAAACTGTGTGCCCCTAGCTGATCTGAGCATAATATGCATGCTGATAGCCAAATGAGGCGTAAACCAGCGTACCCCGTTTGCGCGGAGCTGCGCACCGTGCCAACAAGCTAACCGACGGGCAACGTTGAGCAAGCTGTATCAAAACTGCCTTTACACAGACACACCCCCTAGCCTGTCTAGGCAGTCATAAAAAATAAAAAGCAGTGGCCAGGTTTGAACCCAGGATGCTATGCACCATAGTCAAGGTACTGAACCACTAAGCCATGACAGCAGTACCTAGAAATGCAGTAATAGCAAATATATAGGAATGAATACAAAGTGGAGCATGACAAAGCAGGTTTTGTGAAATTGATACAATTCCAAAATGGCCAATCACAGATGTGTGCAGGAAAAACGGCATATATAAGCCCCATAGGTGGGAATACACAGCATAAACGATTGTAGAACTGACTTGCAGCCAGAATGACAGGAGTAGGTGAGGGTAGTTGCTTTTGAGCACAGAGGTGGGGCGTTGAGGAGTCCAGATACATGGTCTGGCTCCTAGTCCACAATCATGAGGCCCAACTCATGCAGGGCCAGGTCCTGTGGGGAGCATATAGGGCTGAGGCGTGGGACTGGTTGGCTCATGATCTCACCAGTGCCACAGGGATTCCAAGGACTGGTGAGCAGGTTCGTCACCACAATGCGGACCTGAAGAGACGCAAGCAGGACCAATTGAACCTTTGGATCCAGGAGGCCCGGCAAATGCCCAACGCCCCACTACTGAGTAAGTTACATGTAATTATGTATGTAAGAAATTAAACTAGCTGATATTATGGAGATGTGTATTTCAATATTACTTCATTTATATTACAGCTGCAGGTGTCCGTTCTGTGAACCGCAGAGCCTATGGCGACAGGCTGGTGCGGTTGCGCCACCAGGCAGGTCAGTAATCCTCTCCCAGTAACTGTAAAGAAATATAAAAGTATGACAGTTAGCAAAAGAGTGCAGTGTAGTCACTAAGTAATAGAATGTGCAAGTAACAGTGTAAGAGTGTTTGCAAGTATTGCTTGATT